>NW_027362761.1:1237707821-1237897746 GCF_046119375.1 Phyllobates terribilis | reverse complement strand
TATACCAGTGCTGTATGTATATATGTGCGGGGTAGTGTAGTGTGTATATACCAGTGCTGTATGTATATAGGTGCGGGGTAGTGTAGTGTGTATATACCAGTGCTGTATGTATATATGTGCAGGGTAGTGTAGAGTGTATATACCAGTGCTGTATGTATATATGTGCGGGGTAGTGTAGTGTGTATATACCAGTGCTGTATGTATATAGGTGCAGGGTAGTGTAGAGTGTATATACCAGTGCTGTATGTATATATGTGCGGGGTAGTGTAGAGTGTATATACCAGTGCTCTATGTATATAGGTGCAGGGTAGTGTAGAGTGTATATACCAGTGCTGTATGTATATATGTGCAGGGTAGTGTAGTGTGTATATACCAGTGCTGTATGTATATAGGTGCAGGGTAGTGTAGAGTGTATATACCAGTGCTGTATGTATATATGTGCGGGGTGAGTGTGTGTGTGGAGTTATACCAGTGCTGTATGTATATATGTGCGGGGTAGTGTAGAGTGTATATACCAGTGCTGTATGTATATATGTGCAGGGTAGTGTAGAGTGTATATACCAGTGCTGTATGTATATATGTGCGGGGTAGTGTAGTGTGTATATACCAGTGCTGTATGTATATAGGTGCGGGGTAGTGTAGAGTGTATATACCAGTGCTGTATGTATATATGTGCGGGGTAGTGTAGAGTGTATATACCAGTGCTGTATGTATATATGTGCGGGGTAGTGTAGTGTGTATATACCAGTGCTGTATGTATATAGGTGCGGGGTAGTGTAGAGTGTATATACCAGTGCTGTATGTATATATGTGCGGGGTAGTGTAGTGTGTATATACCAGTGCTGTATGTATATAGGTGCGGGGTAGTGTAGAGTGTATATACCAGTGCTGTATGTATATATGTGCGGGGTAGTGTAGTGTGTATATACCAGTGCTGTATGTATATAGGTGCAGGGTAGTGTAGTGTGTATATACCAGTGCTGTATGTATATAGGTGCAGGGTAGTGTAGAGTGTATATACCAGTGCTGTATGTATATATGTGCGGGGTAGTGTAGTGTGTATATACCAGTGCTGTATGTATATATGTGCGGGGTAGTGTAGAGTGTATATACCAGTGCTGTATGTATATATGTGCAGGGTAGTGTAGTGTGTATATACCAGTGCTGTATGTATATATGTGCGGGGTAGTGTAGTGTGTATATACCAGTGCTGTATGTATATATGTGCGGGGTAGTGTAGAGTGTATATACCAGTGCTGTATGTATATAGGTGCGGGGAAGTGTAGAGTGTATATACCAGTGCTGTATGTATATAGGTGCGGGGTAGTGTAGAGTGTATATACCAGTGCTGTATGTATATAGGTGCGGGGTAGTGTAGAGTGTATATACCAGTGCTGTATGTATATATGTGCAGGGTAGTGTAGAGTGTATATACCAGTGCTGTATGTATATAGGTGCAGGGTAGTGTAGAGTGTATATACCAGTGCTGTATGTATATATGTGCAGGGTAGTGTAGAGTGTATATACCAGTGCTGTATGTATATATGTGCAGGGTAGTGTAGAGTGTATATACCAGTGCTGTATGTATATATGTGCAGGGTAGTGTAGAGTGTATATACCAGTGCTGTATGTATATATGTGCAGGGTAGTGTAGAGTGTATATACCAGTGCTGTATGTATATATGTGCGGGGTAGTGTAGAGTGTATATACCAGTGCTGTATGTATATATGTGCGGGGTAGTGTAGAGTGTATATACCAGTGCTGTATGTATATAGGTGCGGGGTAGTGTAGAGTGTATATACCAGTGCTGTATGTATATATGTGCGGGGTAGTGTAGAGTGTATATACCAGTGCTGTATGTATATATGTGCAGGGTAGTGTAGAGTGTATATACCAGTGCTGTATGTATATATGTGCGGGGTAGTGTAGAGTGTATATACCAGTGCTGTATGTATATATGTGCAGGGTAGTGTAGAGTGTATATACCAGTGCTGTATGTATATAGGTGCAGGGTAGTGTAGAGTGTATATACCAGTGCTGTATGTATATAGGTGCAGGGTAGTGTAGTGTGTATATACCAGTGCTGTATGTATATATGTGCGGGGTAGTGTAGTGTGTATATACCAGTGCTGTATGTATATATGTGCGGGGTAGTGTAGAGTGTATATACCAGTGCTGTATGTATATATGTGCAGGGTAGTGTAGAGTGTATATACCAGTGCTGTATGTATATATGTGCGGGGTAGTGTAGAGTGTATATACCAGTGCTGTATGTATATATGTGCAGGGTAGTGTAGAGTGTATATACCAGTGCTGTATGTATATATGTGCAGGGTAGTGTAGAGTGTATATACCAGTGCTGTATGTATATATGTGCGGGGTAGTGTAGTGTGTATATACCAGTGCTGTATGTATATATGTGCGGGGTAGTGTAGAGTGTATATACCAGTGCTGTATGTATATATGTGCGGGGTAGTGTAGAGTGTATATACCAGTGCTGTATGTATATATGTGCAGGGTAGTGTAGAGTGTATATACCAGTGCTGTATGTATATATGTGCGGGGTAGTGTAGAGTGTATATACCAGTGCTGTATGTATATATGTGCGGGGTAGTGTAGAGTGTATATACCAGTGCTGTATGTATATATGTGCGGGGTAGTGTAGAGTGTATATACCAGTGCTGTATGTATATATGTGCGGGGTAGTGTAGAGTGTATATACCAGTGCTGTATGTATATATGTGCAGGGTAGTGTAGAGTGTATATACCAGTGCTGTATGTATATATGTGCGGGGTAGTGTAGAGTGTATATACCAGTGCTGTATGTATATATGTGCGGGGTAGTGTAGAGTGTATATACCAGTGCTGTATGTATATATGTGCGGGGTAGTGTAGTGTGTATATACCAGTGCTGTATGTATATATGTGCAGGGTAGTGTAGAGTGTATATACCAGTGCTGTATGTATATATGTGCGGGGTAGTGTAGAGTGTATATACCAGTGCTGTATGTATATAGGTGCAGAGTAGTGTAGAGTGTATATACCAGTGCTGTATGTATATAGGTGTGGGGTAGTGTAGTGTGTATATACCAGTGCTGTATGTATATATGTGCAGGGTAGTGTAGAGTGTATATACCAGTGCTGTATGTATATATGTGTGGGGTAGTGTAGAGTGTATATACCAGTGCTGTATGTATATATGTGCGGGGTAGTGTAGAGTGTATATACCAGTGCTGTATGTATATAGGTGCAGGGTAGTGTAGTGTGTATATACCAGTGCTGTATGTATATAGGTGTGGGGTAGTGTAGTGTGTATATACCAGTGCTGTATGTATATAGGTGCGGGGTAGTGTAGTGTGTATATACCAGTGCTGTATGTATATATGTGCGGGGTAGTGTAGTGTGTATATACCAGTGCTGTATGTATATATGTGCGGGGTAGTGTAGAGTGTATATACCAGTGCTGTATGTATATATGTGCGGGGTAGTGTAGAGTGTATATACCAGTGCTGTATGTATATATGTGCAGGGTAGTGTAGAGTGTATATACCAGTGCTGTATGTATATATGTGCGGGGTACTGTAGAGTGTATATACCAGTGCTGTATGTATATAGGTGCGGGGTAGTGTAGAGTGTATATACCAGTGCTGTATGTATATATGTGCGGGGTAGTGTAGAGTGTATATACCAGTGCTGTATGTATATATGTGCGGGGTAGTGTAGAGTGTATATACCAGTGCTGTATGTATATATGTGCGGGGTAGTGTAGAGTGTATATACCAGTGCTGTATGTATATATGTGCGGGGTAGTGTAGTGTGTATATACCAGTGCTGTATGTATATAGGTGCAGGGTAGTGTAGAGTGTATATACCAGTGCTGTATGTATATATGTGCGGGGTAGTGTAGTGTGTATATACCAGTGCTGTATGTATATAGGTGTGGGGTAGTGTAGTGTGTATATACCAGTGCTGTATGTATATAGGTGTGGGGTAGTGTAGAGTGTATATACCAGTGCTGTATGTATATAGGTGTGGGGTAGTGTAGTGTGTATATACCAGTGCTGTATGTATATAGGTGCAGGGTAGTGTAGAGTGTATATACCAGTGCTGTATGTATATATGTGCGGGGTAGTGTAGTGTGTATATACCAGTGCTGTATGTATATATGTGCGGGGTAGTGTAGAGTGTATATACCAGTGCTGTATGTATATAGGTGTGGGGTAGTGTAGTGTGTATAAAGCATTTGGAGGAACGTGCTCCGTCTGATGAGACCAAGGTGGAATTTTTTGGCCATAATTTCATAAGATGTAATGTCGACACCACGGATCACCAGAAGATCACCATCCTCACAGTGAGGCATGGTGGGGACAGCATTTTGCTTTGGGACTGTTTGTTGGCAGCTGGAATGTTGGGCTTTAGTCAATGTAGAAGGAATTATAAACAGAACAAATATCAGGCAATTTTGTAACAAAACCTCTGCTAAAAAGCTGAACATGAAGAGGAATTTCACCTTTCAGCAACGACCCTTAGTGACCTCCAAATCAGCAAAAGGACAACTTCACCAGGAGACAATGGAAATTCTATAAAGACCAAGCCAGAACCCAGACCTGAACTCAAGGGATAATCTGTGGTGACCTGAATGAGGTGCTGTACACAGGAGATGCCCCCATAATCAGAGAGATGTGGAGCTACTGCAAGGAGGAGCGGGCAAAGATCGCCAATTCTAGATGTGCAGTGTAATACACTCCGACCAAAGGGTGGTAGACAGTGATGAGGAGATGTAGGTCAGTGCATTGTAGAAAGGACGAGTAGGGTGGTAGATAAAGATGAGGAGGAGATGTAGTGCGGTGCAGCACTGTGGAGAGGGTGGATAGGGTACTAGATAGATGAGGGAGGAGATTTATAGACGTGCAGCACTATGGAGATGAGTAGGTTGCTAGACAAAGATATAGAAGAGATGTAGGGCGGTGCAGCACTGTGGAGAGGACAGGTAGGTGTTAGACAGAGAAAAGGTTGAGATGTAGTATGGGCTGCATTTTGGATTAGACAGGTATGGTGGTAGATAGAAATGGGGAGATGTAGGGCGGTGCAGCACTGTGGAGAAGACAGGTAGAATGGTAGACAGATGAGGAGGAGATGTAGAGTAGTGCAGCACTGTGGAGAGGACAGGTAGGTGATAGACAGATGAGGAGGAGATGTAGGGAGGTGCAGCACTGTGGAGAGGACGGGTATGTAGTAGACATAGATGAGGAGGAGATGTAGGGTGGTGCAGCACTGTGGAGAGGACGGGTATGTAGTAGACAGAGATGAGGAGGAGATGTAGGGTGGTGCAGCACTGTGGAGAGGACAGGTAGGTGGTAGACAGATGAGGAGGAGATGTAGGGTGGTGCAGCACTGTGGAGAGGACGGGTATGTAGTAGACAGAGATGAGGAGGAGATGTAGGGTGGTGCAGCACTGTGGAGAGGACAGGTAGGTGGTAGACAGAGAAAAGGTTGAGATGTAGTATGTGCTGCATTGTGGAGAAGACATGTATGGTGGTAGATAGAGATGAGGAGATGTAGTGCGGTGCAGCACTGTGGAGAGGGTGGATAGGGTACTAGATAGATGAGGGAGGAGATTTATAGACGTGCAGCACTATGGAGAAGATGAGTAGGTTGCTAGACAAAGATATAGAGGAGATGTAGGGCGGTGCAGCACTGTGGAGAGGACAGGTAAGTGGTAGACAGAGAAAAGGTTGAGATGTAGTATGTGCTGCATTGTGGAGAAGAAATGTATGGTGGTAGATAGAGATGAGCAGATGTAGGGCGTTGCAGCACTGTGGAGAAGAAGATAAGTGGTAGACAGATGAGGAGGAGATGTAGGACGGTGTAGCACTGTGCATAGAACAGGTAGGGTGGTAGATGGAGTTGAGGAAGAGATGTGGGCAGTGCAGCACTTTGGAGAGGACAGATAGAGTGGTAGACAGAGAAAAGGTTGAGATGTAGTATGGGCTGCATTTTGGAGAAGACATGTGCGGTGGTAGATAGAAATGGGGAGAAGTAGTGGTGCAGCACTGTGGAGAAGACAGGTAGAATGGTAGACACAGGTGTGGAGGAGATGTAGGGCGGTGCAGCATTGTGGAGAGGACAGGTAAGTGTGGTAGAGACAGAGGAGGAGGAGATGTAGGGCGGAACAGCACTGTTGAGAGGACGGACAGGGTAGTAGACAGATGAGGGAGGAGATTTAGAGAGGTGCAGCACTGTGGAGAAGATGGGTAGGTGGTAGTGAGAAGATGTAGGGCGGTGGAGAACTATGAAGAGGATGAGTAGAGTGGTAGAAATGAGAATATGTAGGGCGGTGCAGCACTGTGGGGTGGACGAGTAGGGTGGTAGAGATGAGGATATGTAGAGCAGTGCAGCACTGTGGGGTGGACGAGTAGGGTGGTAGAGATGAGGATATGTAGAGCGGTGCAGCGCTGTAGAAAGGATGGATAGTATGATAGACAGAGATACAGAGATGAGGGAGAAGATAAAGAAAAGTGCAACACTGTGTAGAGGATGGGTAGGGTGGTAGACAAATATAATTTTGAGATGTAGGAGGGGGCAGCAGTGTGGAGAGGACGGGTAGATGGTAGACAGACGAGGAGGAGAATTAGGATGGTGCACCACTGTGGAGAGGAGGGGTAGGGTGGTACACAGAGATGAGGAGGAGATCTTTGGGTGGGCAGCACTGTGGAGAGGACATGTAGGTGGTAGAAAGAGATGAGGAGGAGATGTAGGGTGGTGCAGCACTGTGGAGAGGACAAGTTGGTTGGTAGACAAACATAAGGAGGAGATGTAGAGCAGTGCAGTACTGTGGAGAACACGGGTAGGTGGTAGACCGATGAGGAGATGTAGGATGGTGAACACTGTGCAGAGGATGAGTAGGGTGGTAAATGGAGATGAGGAGGAGACGTAGGATGGTGCAGCATTGTGGAGAGGACAAGTCGGTTGGTAGACAAACATAAGGAGGAGATGTAGAGCAGTGCTGTACTGTGGAGAACACAGGTAGGTGGTAGACCGATGAGGAGATGTAGGGCAGTGCAGCACTTTGGAGAGGACAGATAGGTGGTAGACAGAGAAAAGGTTGAGATGTAGTATGGGCAGCACTCTGGAGAAGACATGTGCGGTGATAGATAGAGATGAGGAGATGTAGGACAGTGTAGCACTGTGGAGAAGACGGGTAGGGTGGTACAGTGGGGAGAAAAAGTATTTAGTCAGCCACCAATTGTGCAAGTTCTCCCACTTAAAAAGATGAGGTCAGTCTGTAATTGACATCATAGGTCGACCTCGACTATCAGAGACAAAATGAGAAAACAAATCCTGAAAATCACATTGTCTGATTTGGAAAGATTTTTTTTTTGAAATTTTGGTGGAAAATAAGTATTTGGTGAATTACAAAAGTTCATCTCAATACTTTGTTATATATACTTTGTTGGCAATGACAGAGGTGAAGCGTTTTCTGTAATTCTTCACCAGGTTGGCACACACTGTTGCTGGTATGTTGGCCCATTCCTCCATGCAGATCTCCTCTAGAGCAGGGATGTTTTGGGACTGTCGCTGGGCAACACGGACTTTCAACTCCCTCCAAAGGTTTTCTGTAGGGTTTAGGTCTGGAGACTAGCTAGGCCACTCCAGGACCTTGAAATGCTTCTTACAAAGTCACTCCTTCGTTGCCCTGGCGGTGTGCTTGGGATCATTGTCATGCTGAAAGACCCAGCCACGTTTCATCTTCAATGCCCTTGCTGATGGAAGGAGATTTGCACTCAATCTCACTATACATGGCCCCATTCATTCTTTCATGTACACGGATCAGTGATCCTGGTCCCTTGGCAGAGAAACAGCTCCAAAGCATGATGTTGCCACCCCCATGCTTCACAGTAGGTATGGTGTTCTTTGTATGCAACTCAGCATTCTTTCTCCTCCAAACACGACGAGTTGTGTTTCTACCAAACAGTTCTACTTTGGTTTCATCTGACCATATGACATTCTCCCAATACTCTTCTGGATCATCCAAATGCTCTCTAGCAAACTTCAGACGGGCCTGGACATGTAATGGCTTAAGCAGGGGGACACGTCTAGCACTGCAGGATCTGAGTCCCTGGCTGCGTAGTGTGTTACTGATGGTAGCCTGTGTAACGTACGTCCCAGCTCTCTGCAGGTCATTCACTAGCTCCCCCCGTGTGGTTCTGGGATTTTTGCTCACCGTTCTTGGGATCATCTTGACCCCACGGGGTGAGATCTTGTGTGGAGCCCCAGATCGAGCGAGATTATCAGTGGTCTTGTATGTCTTCCATTTTCTAATTATGGCTCCCACAGTTGATTTCTTCACACCAAGCTGCTCGCCTATTGCAGATTCAGTCTTCCCAGCCTGGTGCAGGGCTACAGTGTTGTTTCTGGTGTCCTTCGACAGCTCTTTGGTCTTCACCATAGTGGAGTTTGGAGTGTGACTGTTTGAGGTTGCGGACAGGTGTCTATTATACTGATAACAAGTTCAAACAGGAGCCAGTACTACAGATAATGAGTGGAGGACAGAGGAGCCAGTACTACAGGTAATGAGTGGAGGACAGAGGAGCCAGCGCTACAGGTAATGAGTGGAGGACGGAGGAGCCAGTACTACAGGTAATGAGTGGAGGACAGAGGAGCCAGCACTACAGGTAATGAGTGGAGGACGGAGGAGCCAGCGCTACAGGTAATGAGTGGAGGACAGAGGAGCCAGCACTACAGGTAATGAGTGGAGGACAGAGGAGCCAGCGCTACAGGTAATGAGTGGAGGACGGAGGAGCCAGCGCTACAGGTAATGAGTGGAGGACAGAGGAGCCAGCGCTACAAGTAATGAGTGGAGGACAGAGGAGCCAGCGCTACAGGTAATGAGTGGAGGACAGAGGAGCCAGCGCTACAGGTAATGAGTGGAGGACGGAGGAGCCAGTACTACAGGTAATGAGTGGAGGACAGAGGAGCCAGCGCTACAGGTAATGAGTGGAGGACGGAGGAGCCAGCGCTACAGGTAATGAGTGGAGGACAGAGGAGCCAGCACTACAGGTAATGAGTGGAGGACAGAGGAGCCAGCGCTACAGGTAATGAGTGGAGGACAGAGGAGCCAGCGCTACAGGTAATGAGTGGAGGACAGAGGAGCCAGCGCTACAGGTAATGAGTGGAGGACAGAGGAGCCAGCGCTACAGGTAATGAGTGGAGGACAGAGGAGCCAGCGCTACAGGTAATGAGTGGAGGACAGAGGAGCCAGCACTACAGGTAATGAGTGGAGGACGGAGGAGCCAGCGCTACAGGTAATGAGTGGAGGACGGAGGAGCCAGCGCTACAGGTAATGAGTGGAGGACGGAGGAGCCAGCACTACAGGTAATGAGTGGAGGACGGAGGAGCCAGCGCTACAGGTAATGAGTGGAGGACGGAGGAGCCAGCGCTACAGGTAATGAGTGGAGGACAGAGGAGCCAGCGCTACAGGTAATGAGTGGAGGACGGAGGAGCCAGCGCTACAGGTAATGAGTGGAGGACGGAGGAGCCAGCGCTACAGGTAATGAGTGGAGGACAGAGGAGCCAGCGCTACAGGTAATGAGTGGAGGACGGAGGAGCCAGCGCTACAGGTAATGAGTGGAGGACGGAGGAGCCAGCGCTACAGGTAATGAGTGGAGGACGGAGGAGCCAGCGCTACAGGTAATGAGTGGAGGACGGAGGAGCCAGCACTACAGGTAATGAGTGGAGGACAGAGGAGCCAGCGCTACAGGTAATGAGTGGAGGACAGAGGAGCCAGCGCTACAGGTAATGAGTGGAGGACAGAGGTGCCAGTACTACAGGTAATGAGGGGAGGACAGAGGTGCCAGTACTACAGGTAATGAGTGGAGGACAGAGGAGCCAGTACTACAGGTAATGAGTGGAGGACAGAGGAGCCAGTACTACAGGTAATGAGTGGAGGACAGAGGAGCCAGTACTACAGGTAATGAGTGGAGGACAGAGGAGCCAGTACTACAGGTAATGAGTGGAGGACAGAGGAGCCAGTGCTACAGGTAATGAGTGGAGGACAGAGGAGCCAGTACTACAGGTAATGAGTGGAGGACAGAGGAGCCAGTACTACAGGTAATGAGTGGAGGACAGAGGAGCCAGTGTTACAGGTAATGAGTGGAGGACAGAGGAGCCAGTACTACAGGTAATGAGGGGAGGACAGAGGTGCCAGTACTACAGGTAATGAGTGGAGGACAGAGGAGCCAGTACTACAGGTAATGAGTGGAGGACAGAGGAGCCAGTACTACAGGTAATGAGTGGAGGACAGAGGAGCCAGCACTACAGGTAATGAGTGGAGGACAGAGGTGCCAGTACTACAGGTAATGAGTGGAGGACAGAGGAGCCAGTACTACAGGTAATGAGGGGAGGACAGAGGTGCCAGTACTACAGGTAATGAGTGGAGGACAGAGGAGCCAGTACTACAGGTAATGAGTGGAGGACAGAGGAGCCAGTACTACAGGTAATGAGTGGAGGACAGAGGAGCCAGTACTACAGGTAATGAGTGGAGGACAGAGGAGCCAGTACTACAGGTAATGAGTGGAGGACAGAGGAGCCAGCACTACAGGTAATGAGTGGAGGACAGAGGTGCCAGTACTACAGGTAATGAGTGGAGGACAGAGGAGCCAGTACTACAGGTAATGAGTGGAGGACAGAGGAGCCAGTACTACAGGTAATGAGCGGAGGAAAGAGGAGCCAGTACTACAGGTAATGAGTGGAGGACAGAGGAGCCAGTACTACAGGTAATGAGTGGAGGACAGAGGAGCCAGTACTACAGGTAATGAGTGGAGGACAGAGGAGCCAGTGCTACAGGTAATGAGTGGAGGACAGAGGAGCCAGTGCTACAGGTAATGAGTGGAGGACAGAGGAGCCAGTACTACAGGTAATGAGGGGAGGACAGAGGTGCCAGTACTACAGGTAATGAGTGGAGGACAGAGGAGCCAGTACTACAGGTAATGAGTGGAGGACAGAGGAGCCAGCACTACAGGTAATGAGTGGAGGACAGAGGAGCCAGTACTACAGGTAATGAGTGGAGGACAGAGGAGCCAGTACTACAGGTAATGAGTGGAGGACAGAGGAGCCTCTTAAAGTAGAAGTTGCAGGTCTGTGAGAGACAGAAATCTCGCTCGTTTGTAATTGACCAAATAATTATTTTCCACCAAAATTTGAAAAAAAATTCTTTCCAAATGAGACAATGTGATTTTCAGGATTTGTTTTCTTATTTTGTCTCTCATAGTCGAGGTCGACCTATGATGTCAATTACAGGCCGACCTCATCTTTTTAAGTGGGAGAACTTGCACAATTGGTGGCCGACTAAATACTTTTTTCCCCACTGTAGATAGAGGTGAGAGGAGATGTAGGGCGGTGCAGCACTGTGGAGAGGACAAGTAGGGTGGTAGTCAGATGAGGATGGAGATGTAGGGCGGTGCAGCACTGTAGTGGACGGGGATGAGAAGGAGATGCAATAAAGTGCCGTACTGTGGAGAGGATGGGTAGGGTAGAATACAGATGAGGAGATGTAGGGCGGTGCAGCACTGTGGAGAAGTTGGCTAAGTGGTAGACAGAAATGAGGAAGAGATGTAGGACGGTGTAGCACTGTGCATAGAACAGGTAGGGTTGTAGATGGAGATGAGGAGGAGATGCAGGCCAGTGAAGCACTGTAGAGATGACAGATAGGGTGGTAGACAGAGAAAAGGTTGAGATGTAAGATGGGCTGCATTGTGGAGAAGACATGTATGGTGGTAGACCGAGATAAGGAGATGTAGAGTGGTGCAGCACTGTGGAGAGGACAAGTAGGGTTGTAGATAGTGATGAGGAGGAGATGTAGGATGGTGCAGCACTGTGGAGAGGACGAGTAGGTTGGTAGACAATCATAAGGAGGAGATGTAGGGCAGTGCAGCACTGTGGAGAAGATGGGTAGGTGGTAGACCGATGAGGAGATGTAGGATGGTGTAGCACTGTGCATAGGATTGGTAGGGTGGTAAATGGAGATGAGTAGGAGATGTAGGGCAATGCACTGTGGAGAGGACAGGTAGGTGGTAGACAGAGAAAAGGTTGAGATGTAGTATGGGTACCACTCTGGAGAAGACATGTGCGGTGGTAGATAGAGATGAGGAGCTGTAGGGCGGTGCAGCACTGTGGAGAGGACAGGTAGGGTGGTAGAGACAGAGAAGGAGGTGATGTAGGGCAAAACAGCACTGTTGAGAGGATGAACAGTGTAGTAGACAGGTGAGGGAGGAGATTAAGAGAAGTGCAGCACTGTGGAGAAGATGGGTAGGTGGTAGTGAGAAGATGTAGGGTGGTGGAGCACTATGAAGAGGATGAGTAGAGTGCTACAAATGAGAATATGTAAGGCGGTGCAGCACTGTGGAGAGGACAAGTAGGGTGGTAGACAGAGATGAGGAGATGTAGGGCGGTGCAGCACTGTAGAGAGGAAGGGTAGGTGGTAGTCAGAGATGAGGATGGGAATGTAGGGCAGTGCAGCACTATGGAAAGGATGTGTAGGGTGGTTGACAGAGATGAGGAGATGTAGAGTGGTGCAGCACTATGGAGAGGACGAGTAGGGTGGTAGAGAAAAGGTTGAGATGTAGGACAGGGCAGCAGTGTGGAGAAGACATGTATGGTGGTAGACAGAGATAAGGAGATGAAGAGTGGTGCAGCACTGTGAAGAGGACAGGTAGGTGATAGACAAAGATGAGTAGATGCAGCGCTGTGGAGAGGACAGGCAGATGGTAGACAGATGAGGAGGAGATGTAGATCAGTGCAGCACTGTGGAGAGGACGGGTAGGGTGTTTGACAGAAATTGAGATGTAGGGCTCTCTGTGACGATACAGCCTATAATCTTAATAAGCCAGACATTTCTATTTGTTAATCCAAGCGAAATAAACTATTATCTTTGTGTATTTATGTGCATTGTCAATAAGGTCAGACCAGTATTTGTATAACCCTGATTGTTATCTCCTCTTGGGTTTGGAAACAATGATGTGTGCTAATATGTTAATTACATATTGTACTAAAAGTCAGCTGAATGTTGGTTTAAAGAGCCCATTATATACCAACTATGTAAATTGATTAGCTCAAACAATGAGATCTGAGCGCTACCCTTTCCCCCAACCTATGACTGATAACCTTACACAGATGTAAATATAAACAGGGATGTCTGTAGTGCTGCAAGCAGAATCAAGGAGCACCAGACAGACTTTACAAGGAGAATGAGAGACATTCTTCAGGACAGTAGATGGATTGCATGGTGGATCCATCAAAAGAGACACAGATTTGGATTCTACATGATTCTGGTCTACGGGTATCGGCCTTGACTGGAAAAATACGGATCTGCTCCATTGTCCATCAGAGAGACCATGGATACATTAGGGGAGACCAGGTTGGGATGATGAAGTCACCTGGCCCCATGGATATGTTGTTTGAGGTTGCCAGGAGGGACCCACTGGTCACCTGGAACCCATGGAGACATTCGGAGAAGCCAGATTTGGACCCACCGGTCATCTGGCCCCATGGAAAATCTCAGAGAGGCCATGGTGGGACCCTCAGGTCTCTTGGTCTTGTACCTCGATGGACTGTGAGCTTCCTAAGGTTGCCAATACCTTCTCTCTGTGGGGACCTGCCAGAAGTGGGGGGCCACTGGTTGAGGTAGTTGGTCCTGGAAGTCCCAAAGTCACAGCTGTTCTATCCCAGGCAGGCGGAGCGGAAAGTGTGAGACGGTGTAATGTTCCACCATCTTGGGTACCTGCTGGGACTGTTCTATGTGTTTATTGGCCGCTTTGTGGGTCAGTAAAGTATTGCCACGCTGTTTTACCCTCACCCTGTGTTGTCTGAGTAGTGTTACGCCCACGGAAGACCTCGGGTCTTCACACTCTCCCTCCCACAAAAAAGACAGAATTGTGGGTCAGAGAGATAAGTTTATATTGGACCCTGTAGCAGATGGGTAACCAGTGCAATGACTGGCACAGGGTGGAGGCATCAGTGTCATGGTTGGACAGAAATAGGATTCTGGCTGCTGAATTCTGAATAAATTGGAGATGGGAGAGTTTAGTAAGAGGGAGGTAAGACAGATTAGCAGAGAGTTGCACTAGTCCAGGCAAGAATGAATCAGAAGAACAGTAAAAGATTTTTCAGAAACAATTTTTTTTAAAAAAACAACAACAAACACTCGGATTCTGGTGAAGTTTTTGAGGTAAAGGTGACATGAGCAAGTGAGGGATCGGATATAGGGAGTGAAGGAAAGATTTAAGTCAAATATAAAATCAAGACAGCAAGCTTGCTGCTGGGGAGTTATGGTTGAACCACCCAAGGTAATTGCAATATCGGGCACAGGTAGGTTAGTGGAGGAGGAAACACAAGGAGTTCATTTTTTGACAGATTCAGCTTTAGATAGAGGGAGGACAGGTTGCTAGAAACAACAGACAGACAATCACTGGTATCAGTAGTAATGCTGGGGTGATGTCAGGAGACGATGTGTATAATTAGGTGTCATCAGTGTAGAGATGGTACCGAAAACCAATCTACAGATGGTTTATCCAATAGGTTAGATTTAGAAGATCACTAGAGACTTTAGTGAGGGCAGTTTCTGTAGATTGTAAAGAGCGGAAACCAGAATATAGAGGGTGAAGAAGAGAGTTATCTGAGAGATAGCCGATTACCAGGAGTTTAGCGATAAAGGGCAGATTAGAGACCGGTCTATAGTTGGCAATGCGGTTCTGGTCCATGGTGGTTTTTTTTAGGGTTTATGACTGTGTTTGAATGAGGACACAAAGATACCGAAAAAAAAAAAAAGACGTTAGATATTTTAGTTAGGCGAGTGGTGACAGCTAGGGAAATGGACTGAAGGAGATGTGAGGGAATAGGGTCACTGGTGCAGGTAGTATGTCGAGAAGAAAAGAGGTGCCTGGTAACTTCTTTTTCTGTGACTGCAAAGATATAAAGTTAACTTGACGTGTGGGATGAAAGTTGAGCCATGATATTACGGGATTGGAAAATGATTGTCAGATGTGGCGAATCTTTTTTTTTTTAAATAAATAATTGGCCAGATCGTCAGCGCTGAGGTTGGTGATCGTGGCCGACACTTTAAGACAAAGGGGGAAGTGAAAAGAGTCAGAGTGGTTTAGGATTGTTGGATAGTGAGGCGAGGAGGGCAGTGAAGTCCCTTATTGGGAGAGGTGAAGGGCACAGTTATTAGATTAATAATGGATGAAGTCTTCTGCTGAATGCGATTTTCTCCACCGACGTTTGGCACCTGGAGCACCACCGGAGAAAATGTGTCTGCAGTGTTTGCCAAGATTGCCGTAGTCTGTGCGGTGTTCTGGGTGCAACTTCATCAAGGGCACTTTCTGGTGTCTTATTGTAAGCTAAGTCTGGACTGAAGAAGGAGGAGATTGAGGCCAACAATATATGCAAATTCTTCTTAAACTGCTGGGTATTAATGGCATGTAGATTCCTGTAAGTGTGATAAGTTGGGGTGTCCTGAGCGGGGTAACAGTTACCGAGAAGAAGGAAAGAAGGTTGTGGTCAGAGAGCGGGAAAGGGGAGTTAGTAAAGTCATAAACTGAGCAGAACCAGGAGAAGACCAAGTCCAGAGTATTCACGTCCTGATGTAGGAGGGTTAGAAGCTGTGAAAGGCTGAAGGAGGATGTTAAAGAAAGATGAGTGGCCGATGGGGAAAGCGGATCATTAATGGGGATGGTAAAGTTCCCCAGAATGAGAGTGGGAATGCCACAGGATAGAAAGTGACCCGAAGGGGGTGTAAAAGTCTGATGGTGGGGACGTCAAGATTGGAACATAAGAAAGGGTACTGTGGAAGGATGACCTGAAAAGCACATTTTGTTATAAGAAGCAAAACAATGCCTCCACCTTGTCTGTTCCCTGGTCTACCGGTATTAGAAAAAGAGTGTCACAGCTGGATCCAGGTTTCAGTATGAACCAGAAAGTTAAGAGAATTGGAAATGAAAAAGTCATGGATATAGGAGAGTTGGTTACACACTGATTGGGCATTCCAGAGGGCACAGCTAAAGGAGGCAGGAGAAGGCGGCACTGAATGTTAATAAGGTTAAAAGGGTTTCTGTATGCAAGAAAAAAAGGAGTTTTATTTACTAGTATAAAGAGGACCAAGATTTGGTGAGATATCTGAGGCTGCAGCACCGGCGCCCCAGCACTTTGTCCCTTTTCCCCAGCACACCGCCGCAGCCCCCGTCAAGCACTTCCTCCTACTTCCACATTGGCGGCCGCCCGGATTTTGCGCACTGCATGCAGATCCACAGGCACTGTCCTTAGGGCGAGCGTCGTCTTAAGGAGTCTCCAGCCAATAGCTGGTGGACACTTACTATTTAAGGCACCTCCTCCAGCATGGAGGTGCCTGAGCAACATTGTTTGTCTGTTCTAACACGCTTGCTAGTTCTCAGGTCCCAGTGCTCATATCCAGTATACCAGTCCTGTACAAGTCGTGCCTGCTAGCCTGCCTATCAGCCGTGTCAAACTGCACCAGCCTGCCCATCTGTCTGCACCAGCCTGCCCATCAGTCATGCCCGTCTGCACTTGCCTACCAGGATAACAGTTGTGTCCGCTAGTACCAGCCTGTGTGTCTGTCGTGCCAGCCACTGTACCAGCCAGCAATTGCCAATCTACTATCCCTGGCCATTCCTGATTCCAGTCTCTTGGGAATCAGCTGACATCCACCTGAGGTCAGTCCTGGTGTAGCACCTGGTCCCACCTCCCTTGTCTCTCCTCAGATCACAGTATTGTCAGCCGCCATGTATCAGAGGTCAGACTTGGTGAGGCACCTAGTCACACCCCTCTAGGCTTTCCTCGGGTAGCGGCACATTGGTTTCACCACCCAATTACAGCTGCTATTAAAAGAAGAATAGAGAGAGTGAGCAGATAGTTGATTTGTGAGAACATCTTCTGTGTTGCATGGTGGGAGTGCATGGATTTAAGTGTATTAAGAATGTGAGTATTGAGAAGGGCATGCGAGCTATACAAGGGATAGGGATAGGGGAGGAGAGAGGGACTGATGAGGATGAAGCATGTGAGCTGTACATGGGATAGGGGAGGAGAGAGGGACTGATGTGGATGGAGCATGTGAGCTGTACATGGGAGAGGGGAGGAGAGAGGGACTGATGTGGATGGAGCATGTGAGCTGTACATGGTAGAGGAGTAGGTAAGGACTGATGTGGATGGAGCATGTGAGCTGTACATGGGAGTGGGGAG
Source organism: Phyllobates terribilis (assembly GCF_046119375.1). Taxonomy (NCBI): domain Eukaryota; kingdom Metazoa; phylum Chordata; class Amphibia; order Anura; family Dendrobatidae; genus Phyllobates; species Phyllobates terribilis. Next base: position 1,237,880,495 of record NW_027362761.1, on the reverse strand, counting down.
TAAGGGGACTGCTGTGGATGGAGCATGTGAGCTGTCCATGTGAAAGGGGAGTAGATGGACTGATGTGGATGGAGCATGTGAGCTGGACATGGGAAGGAGAGAGGGACTGATGTGGATGGAGCATGTGAGCTGTACATGGGGGAGGAGAGAGAGACTGATGTGGATGGAGCATGTGAGCTGTACATGGGGAGGAGAGGAGGACTGATGTGGATGGAGCATGTGAGCTGTACATGGGGAGGAGAGGAGGACTGATGTGGATGGAGCATGTGAGCTGTACATGGGGAGGAGAGGAGGACTCATGTGGATGGAGCATGTGAGCTGTACATGGGGAGGAGAGGAGGACTCATGTGGATGGAGCATGTGAGCTGTACATGGGGAGGAGAGGGGGACTGATGTGGATGGAGCATGTGAGCTGTACATGGGGAGGAGAGGAGGACTGATGTGGATGGAGCATGTGAGCTGTACATGGGGAGGAGAGGGGGACTGATGTGGATGGAGCATGTGAGCTGTACATGGGGAGGAGAGGGGGACTGATGTGGATGGAGCATGTGAGCTGTACATGGGGAGGAGAGGAGGACTGATGTGGATGGAGCATGTGAGCTGTACATGGGGAGGAGAGGGGGACTGATGTGGATGGAGCATGTGAGCTGTACATGGGGAGGAGAGGAGGACTGATGTGGATGGAGCATGTGAGCTGTACATGGGGAGGAGAGGGGGACTGATGTGGATGGAGCATGTGAGCTGTACATGGGGAGGAGAGGAGGACTGATGTGGATGGAGCATGTGAGCTGTACATGGGGAGGAGAGGGGGACTGATGTGGATGGGGCATGTGAGCTGTACATGGGGAGGAGAGGAGGACTGATGTGGATGGAGCATATCAGCTGTACATGGGGAGGGGAGGAGGACTGATGTGGATGGAGCATGTCAGCTGTACATGGGGAGGAGAGGAGGACTGATGGGGAGGAGAGGAGGACTGATGTGGATGGAGCATGTGAGCTGTACATGGGGAGGAGAGGAGGACTCATGTGGATGGAGCATGTGAGCTGTACATGGGGGAGGAGAGAGAGACTGATGTGGATGGAGCATGTGAGCTGTACATGGGGAGGAGAGGAGGACTGATGTGGATGGAGCATGTGAGCTGTACATGGGGAGGAGAGGAGGACTGATGTGGATGGAGCATGTGAGCTGTACATGGGGAGGAGAGGAGGACTGATGTGGATGGAGCATGTGAGCTGTACATGGGGAGGAGAGGGGGACTGATGTGGATGGAGCATGTGAGCTGTACATGGGGAGGAGAGGAGGACTGATGTGGATGGAGCATGTGAGCTGTACATGGGGAGGAGAGGGGGACTGATGTGGATGGAGCATGTGAGCTGTACATGGGGAGGAGAGGAGGACTGATGTGGATGGAGCATGTGAGCTGTACATGGGGAGGAGAGGGGGACTGATGTGGATGGAGCATGTGAGCTGTACATGGGGAGGAGAGGGGGACTGATGTGGATGGAGCATGTGAGCTGTACATGGGGAGGAGAGGAGGACTGATGTGGATGGAGCATGTGAGCTGTACATGGGGAGGAGAGGGGGACTGATGTGGATGGAGCATGTGAGCTGTACATGGGGAGGAGAGGGGGACTGATGTGGATGGAGCATGTGAGCTGTACATGGGGAGGAGAGGAGGACTGATGTGGATGGAGCATGTGAGCTGTACATGGGGAGGAGAGGAGGACTGATGTGGATGGAGCATGTGAGCTGTACATGGGGAGGAGAGGAGGACTGATGTGGATGGAGCATGTGAGCTGTACATGGGGAGGAGAGGAGGACTGATGTGGATGGACCATGTGAGCTGTACATGGGGAGGAGAGGAGGACTGATGTGGATGGAACATGTGAGCTGTACATGGGGAGGAGAGGGGGACTGATGTGGATGGAGCATGTGAGCTGTACATGGGGAGGAGAGGGGGACTGATGTGGATGGAGCATGTGAGCTGTACATGGGGAGGAGAGGGGGACTGATGTGGATGGAGCATGTGAGCTGTACATGGGGAGGAGAGGGGGACTGATGTGGATGGAGCATGTGAGCTGTACATGGGGAGGAGAGGAGGACTGATGTGGATGGAGCATGTGAGCTGTACATGGGGAGGAGAGGAGGACTGATGTGGATGGAGCATGTGAGCTGTACATGGGGAGGAGAGGAGGACTGATGTGGATGGAGCATGTGAGCTGTACATGGGGAGGAGAGGAGGACTGATGTGGATGGAGCATGTGAGCTGTACATGGGGAGGAGAGGAGGACTGATGTGGATGGAGCATGTGAGCTGTACATGGGGAGGAAAGGAGGACTGATGTGGATGGAGTGCACAAAATGTTTGAAAAAGCTGTAAATTTGAAAGCATCAGCTAGAACATAGATGCAGCAAATATGTTTGGAAAGTAAATTTTGCAGCACAAGGGAATTGGATTTAAGTGTGATTGAGTATCTTGCCTGGATTACCTGTATCTGGGCACGTTTATCTGTTGTGCACAAAATCTGCATCAGTGGCACCATGCACAAGTCTCCATAGCTGTATATAGGGATTAATTTATTTTACTTGCTTATCATATTCTGCAGCGCCTTACAGTCATCATCATCACTGTCCCCATCAGGGCTCACAATCTATATTCCCTATCAGTCTTGGGAGTTTGGGAGGAAACAAATGCAAACACGGGGAGAACATATAAACTTCTGGCAGAAGTCAGAACCCCAGAGCTGCAAAGCAACGGAGTTAACCACTGAGCCACCATACAGCGCTAACCACTGAGCCACCTTTGTGATCTTGAAAGCTGATTTGTGACGATCAGTTGATCACCATTGTACTAGATACTGTATATATTTGGTATTCCCTGTATAGGACCCTGGAATTACACAGGGGCGCCTGGGAAGAGGCCACAACTGGAAAATGGGATCCATAGTTAAAAAGCGGGATCTATGATTAAATAATGAGATTTATAGCTCTACAGAGGGATTCATAACTTTACAATGAGATGTAAACTTTTATAGAGATCCATAGATCTACATTGGGGATTATAATTCCATGGAAGGATCTAATACAGTTCAAATGGATCTAATATTCTATAGGGGGATTGTGAAGACCCGGGGTCTTCTGTGGGCGTAATACCACTCAGACAACACAGGGTGGGGGTAACACAGCGTGACAATACTTTACTGACCCACAAAGCGGCCAATAAACACATAGAACAGTCCCAGCAGGTACAGAGTCCTCACTCTTCCGCTGGCCCGCCGAGAATAGAGTAGCTGCGATTTCGGGGTTTCCAGGGCCGACTACCCCCACCAGTGGCACCCCGCTTTTGGAGGGAACCCAAAGAGAGAAAGTAGCGACAAGCTTAGGAAACTAGCCGAAAGCAGTGAAGTCTGGGGCCAGGTGACCTGATTGTCCCAACCTGGATTCTTCAAGACGTCTCTGAGGGTTCCTCAATGGTCAATGGAGCAGATCTGTATTCCTCCAGCTGGGGCCGAAGTCCCCTAAGCTGACATGCTGTAGAATGATTCAGAATAAAGGCAGGGACCCCTTTTTTTTATAGATCACAGTTGTCCTTGCAGCCATCATTCACAGGTCAAGGGTCAGGGATCCAGGTGGAAGGGGCTTAGGACTCATTGTTTGAGCATTTAATCAACTTGCATGGTTTGGTATAATACGTAATCCGCATATTATCACAGTATTGCTCCATGTGTCTTACAGAGACCTATAACTGTACAATGGGATCTCTATACCTCTACAGAGATCTATAACTGTACAATGGGATCTCTATACCTCTACAGAGATCTATAACTGTACAATAGGATCTCTATACCTCTACAGAGATTTATAACTGTACAATAGGATCTCTATACCTCTACAGAGATCTATAACTGTACAATAGGATCTCTATACCTCTACAGAGATCTATAACTGTACAATAGGATCTCTATACCTCTACAGAGACCTATAACTGTACAATAGGATCTCTATACCTCTACAGAGACCTATAACTGTACAATGGGATCTCTATACCTCTACAGAGATCTATAACTGTACAATGGGATCTCTATACCTCTACAGAGATCTATAACTGTACAATAGGATCTCTATACCTCTACAGAGATTTATAACTGTACAATAGGATCTCTATACCTCTACAGAGATCTATAACTGTACAATAGGATCTCTATACCTCTACAGAGATCTATAACTGTACAATAGGATCTCTATACCTCTACAGAGATCTATAACTGTACAATGGGATCTCTATACCTCTACAGAGATCTATAACTGTACAATGGGATCTCTATACCTCTACAGAGATCTATAACTGTACAATGGGATCTCTATACCTCTACAGAGATCTATAACTGTACAATGGGATCTCTATACCTCTACAGAGATCTATAACTGTACAATGGGATCTCTATACCTCTACAGAGATCTATAACTGTACAATGGGATCTCTATACCTCTACAGAGATCTATAACTGTACAATGGGAACTATATACCTCTACAGAGATCTATAACTGTACAATAGGATCTCTATACCTCTACAGAGATCTATAACTGTACAATAGGATCTCTATACCTCTACAGAGATCTATAACTGTACAATAGGATCTCTATACCTCTACAGAGATCTATAACTGTACAATGGGATCTCTATACCTCTACAGAGATCTATAACTGTACAATGGGATCTCTATACCTCTACAGAGATCTATAACTGTACAATGGGATCTCTATACCTCTACAGAGATCTATAACTGTACAATGGGATCTCTATACCTCTACAGAGACCTATAACTGTACAATGGGATCTCTATACCTCTACAGAGATCTATAACTGTACAATGGGATCTCTATACCTCTACAGAGATCTATAACTGTACAATGGGATCTCTATACCTCTACAGAGATCTATAACTGTACAATAGGATCTCTATACCTCTACAGAGATTTATAACTGTACAATAGGATCTCTATACCTCTACAGAGATCTATAACTGTACAATAGGATCTCTATACCTCTACAGAGATCTATAACTGTACAATAGGATCTCTATACCTCTACAGAGATCTATAACTGTACAATAGGATCTCTATACCTCTACAGAGATCTATAACTGTACAATAGGATCTCTATACCTCTACAGAGATCTATAACTGTACAATAGGATCTCTATACCTCTACAGAGATCTATAACTGTACAATGGGATCTCTATACCTCTACAGAGATCTATAACTGTACAATAGGATCTCTATACCTCTACAGAGATCTATAACTGTACAATGGGATCTCTATACCTCTATAGAGATCTATAACTGTACAATAGGATCTCTATACCTCTACAGAGATCTATAACTGTACAATGGGATCTCTATACCTCTATAGAGATCTTTAACTGTACAATGGGAACTATATACCACTACAGAGATCTATAACTGTACAATGGGAACTATATACCACTACAGAGATCTATAACTGTACAATGGGATCTCTATACCTCTATAGAGATCTATAACTGTACAATGGGATCTCTATACCTCTACAGAGATCTATAACTGTACAATGGGATCTCTATGCCTCTACAGAGATCTATAACTGTACAATGGGATCTCTATACCTCTACAGAGATCTATAACTGTACAATGGGATCTCTATACCTCTATAGAGATCTATAACTGTACAATAGGATCTCTATACCTCTATAGAGATCTATAACTGTACAATAGGATCTCTATGCCTCTACAGAGATCTATAACTGTACAATGGGATCTCTATGCCTCTATAGAGATCTATAACTGTACAATGGGATCTCTATGCCTCTACAGAGATCTATAACTGTACAATGGGATCTCTATACCTCTACAGAGATCTATAACTGTACAATGGGATCTCTATACCTCTACAGAGATCTATAACTGTACAATGGGATCTCTATACCTCTACAGAGATCTATAACTGTACAATGGGATCTCTATACCTCTACAGAGATCTATAACTGTACAATGGGATCTCTATACCTCTACAGAGATCTATAACTGTACAATGGGATCTCTATACCTCTACAGAGATCTATAACTGTACAATGGGATCTCTATACCTCTACAGAGATCTATAACTGTACAATGGGATCTCTATACCTCTACAGAGATCTATAACTGTACAATGGGATCTCTATACCTCTACAGAGACCTATAACTGTACAATGGGATCTCTATACCTCTACAGAGACCTATAACTGTACAATAGGATCTCTATACCTCTACAGAGATCTATAACTGTACAATAGGATCTCTATACCTCTACAGAGATCTATAACTGTACAATAGGATCTCTATACCTCTACAGAGATCTATAACTGTACAATAGGATCTCTATACCTCTACAGAGATCTATAACTGTACAATGGGATCTCTATACCTCTACAGAGATCTATAACTGTACAATGGGATCTCTATACCTCTACAGAGATCTATAACTGTACAATGGGATCTCTATACCTCTACAGAGATCTATAACTGTACAATGGGATCTCTATACCTCTACAGAGATCTATAACTGTACAATGGGATCTCTATACCTCTACAGAGATCTATAACTGTACAATGGGATCTCTATACCTCTACAGAGACCTATAACTGTACAATGGGATCTCTATACCTCTACAGAGATCTATAACTGTACAATGGGATCTCTATACCTCTACAGAGATCTATAACTGTACAATAGGATCTCTATACCTCTACAGAGATCTATAACTGTACAATAGGATCTCTATACCTCTACAGAGATCTATAACTGTACAATAGGATCTCTATGCCTCTACAGAGATCTATAACTGTACAATAGGATCTCTATACCTCTACAGAGATCTATAACTGTACAATAGGATCTCTATACCTCTACAGAGATCTATAACTGTACAATAGGATCTCTATACCTCTACAGAGATCTATAACTGTACAATGGGATCTCTATACCTCTATAGAGATCTTTAACTGTACAATGGGATCTCTATACCTCTATAGAGATCTATAACTGTACAATGGGATCTCTATACCTCTACAGAGATCTATAACTGTACAATGGGATCTCTATACCTCTACAGAGATCTATAACTGTACAATGGGATCTCTATACCTCTACAGAGATCTATAACTGTACAATGGGATCTCTATACCTCTATAGAGATCTATAACTGTACAATGGGATCTCTATACCTCTACAGAGATCTATAACTGTACAATGGGATCTCTATGCCTCTACAGAGATCTATAACTGTACAATGGGATCTCTATACCTCTACAGAGATCTATAACTGTACAATGGGATCTCTATACCTCTACAGAGATCTATAACTGTACAATGGGATCTCTATACCTCTACAGAGATCTATAACTGTACAATGGGATCTCTATACCTCTACAGAGACCTATAACTGTACAATGGGATCTCTATACCTCTACAGAGACCTATAACTGTACAATGGGATCTCTATACCTCTACAGAGATCTATAACTGTACAATGGGATCTCTATACCTCTACAGAGATCTATAACTGTACAATGGGATCTCTATACCTCTATAGAGATCTATAACTGTACAATAGGATCTCTATACCTCTACAGAGATCTATAACTGTACAATGGGATCTCTATGCCTCTACAGAGATCTATAACTGTACAATGGGATCTCTATGCCTCTACAGAGATCTATAACTGTACAATGGGATCTCTATACCTCTACAGAGATCTATAACTGTACAATGGGATCTCTATACCTCTACAGAGATCTATAACTGTACAATGGGATCTCTATACCTCTACAGAGATCTATAACTGTACAATGGGATCTCTATACCTCTACAGAGATCTATAACTGTACAATGGGATCTCTATACCTCTACAGAGATCTATAACTGTACAATGGGATCTCTATACCTCTACAGAGATCTATAACTGTACAATGGGATCTCTATACCTCTACAGAGATCTATAACTGTACAATGGGATCTCTATACCTCTACAGAGACCTATAACTGTACAATGGGATCTCTATACCTCTACAGAGATCTATAACTGTACAATAGGATCTCTATACCTCTACAGAGATCTATAACTGTACAATAGGATCTCTATACCTCTACAGAGATCTATAACTGTACAATAGGATCTCTATACCTCTACAGAGATCTATAACTGTACAATAGGATCTCTATACCTCTACAGAGATCTATAACTGTACAATAGGATCTCTATACCTCTACAGAGATCTATAACTGTACAATGGGATCTCTATACCTCTACAGAGATCTATAACTGTACAATGGGATCTCTATACCTCTACAGAGATCTATAACTGTACAATGGGATCTCTATACCTCTACAGAGATCTATAACTGTACAATGGGATCTCTATACCTCTACAGAGATCTATAACTGTACAATGGGATCTCTATACCTCTACAGAGATCTATAACTGTACAATGGGATCTCTATACCTCTACAGAGATCTATAACTGTACAATGGGATCTCTATACCTCTACAGAGATCTATAACTGTACAATGGGATCTCTATACCTCTATAGAGATCTATAACTGTACAATGGGATCTCTATACCTCTACAGAGATCTATAACTGTACAATAGGATCTCTATACCTCTACAGAGATTTATAACTGTACAATAGGATCTCTATACCTCTACAGAGATCTATAACTGTACAATAGGATCTCTATACCTCTACAGAGATCTATAACTGTACAATGGGATCTCTATACCTCTACAGAGATCTATAACTGTACAATGGGATCTCTATACCTCTACAGAGATCTATAACTGTACAATGGGATCTCTATACCTCTACAGAGACCTATAACTGTACAATAGGATCTCTATACCTCTACAGAGATCTATAACTGTACAATGGGATCTCTATACCTCTATAGAGATCTATAACTGTACAATGGGAACTATATACCACTACAGAGATCTATAACTGTACAATGGGATCTCTATACCTCTATAGAGATCTATAACTGTACAATGGGATCTCTATACCTCTACAGAGATCTATAACTGTACAATGGGATCTCTATGCCTCTACAGAGATCTATAACTGTACAATGGGATCTCTATACCTCTACAGAGATCTATAACTGTACAATAGGATCTCTATACCTCTATAGAGATCTATAACTGTACAATAGGATCTCTATACCTCTATAGAGATCTATAACTGTACAATAGGATCTCTATACCTCTACAGAGATCTATAACTGTACAATGGGATCTCTATACCTCTATAGAGATCTATAACTGTACAATGGGATCTCTATGCCTCTACAGAGATCTATAACTGTACAATGGGATCTCTATGCCTCTACAGAGATCTATAACTGTACAATGGGATCTCTATACCTCTACAGAGATCTATAACTGTACAATGGGATCTCTATACCTCTACAGAGATCTATAACTGTACAATGGGATCTCTATACCTCTACAGAGATCTATAACTGTACAATGGGATCTCTATACCTCTACAGAGATCTATAACTGTACAATGGGATCTCTATACCTCTACAGAGATCTATAACTGTACAATGGGATCTCTATACCTCTACAGAGATCTATAACTGTACAATGGGATCTCTATACCTCTACAGAGATCTATAACTGTACAATGGGATCTCTATACCTCTATAGAGATCTATAACTGTACAATAGGATCTCTATACCTCTACAGAGATCTATAACTGTACAATGGGATCTCTATACCTCTACAGAGATCTATAACTGTACAATGGGATCTCTATGCCTCTACAGAGATCTATAACTGTACAATGGGATCTCTATGCCTCTACAGAGATCTATAACTGTACAATGGGATCTCTATGCCTCTACAGAGATCTATAACTGTACAATGGGATCTCTATACCTCTACAGAGATCTATAACTGTACAATGGGATCTCTATACCTCTACAGAGATCTATAACTGTACAATGGGATCTCTATACCTCTACAGAGATCTATAACTGTACAATAGGATCTCTATACCTCTACAGAGATTTATAACTGTACAATGGGATCTCTATACCTCTATAGAGATCTATAACTGTACAATGGGATCTCTATACCTCTACAGAGATTTATAACTGTACAATGGGATCTCTATACCTCTATAGAGATCTATAACTGTACAATGGGATCTCTATACCTCTACAGAGATTTATAACTGTACAATGGGATCTCTATACCTCTATAGAGATCTATTACTGTACAATGGGATCTCTATACCTCTACAGAGATCTATAACTGTACAATGGGATCTATAGCAATACAGAGAGATCTATAACTGTACAATGGGATCTATAATTCTAAGGAAGGATCTATAACAGTACAATAGGATCTACAGCAATACAGAGAGACCTATAACAGTAAAGTGGGATCTATAGCCCTACACAGAGATCTATAACCATACAATAGGATCTATAATTCTAAGGACGGATTTCTAACTCTAGAATGGGATCTATAGCTCTACATAGAGATCTATAATGAGCTACCCTACAGATGGATCTCTAACAGGCCCTTAGACATTTAGTGGCCATGAGTGCCCGAGTCACATCCTGCATTATTCTCCAGAGCTGCACTTCCTATTCTGCAGGCTTCAGTGGTGAAATCTCCCAGCATCCTCTGCTTGTTCAGTGTCTGCACATGGCTTGGTCTGATGATTTCTATGCCCCGGGCTCTGTGCGGTCCTGGATGTAGGGGCCGGGAGCTGCCCCCAGTGTAGGAGCCGCCGTCCAGCAGGATGTTGGGGTCTCCGCGCTCGCATCTTCCTCTTTCTTATTCTCCATTGCTAAATCAGCATCTTCTCACTTCCCGTCCTGCATCCGTCCTAAACGCGAAAGCGCTAGGAATTAAAAATACGTTTCCACATCCGTGTCAGGTGGTTGGTGCTTAAAGACCAAAAACTATTTAGGATTTTTTTGGGGGGAAGGGGGGCAGCGGTCACAAGGGGAGCGGCTCGGTTACCAGCATTAGAGTAGCTCTCCTTCAGGTCCGCACAGTCCTGCTACGAGTCGCCTTCTGTTTCTGATGTCTAGGTGCTTAGGACACTTTCCATGACCACCGGCATTTTGTTCCACCAGCGGGGGCAGCAATAGTCACCAGCGGGGGCAGCAATAGTCACCAGCGGGGGCAGCAGAGAGCGTGGGGGTCTCACCCAGGCCCAATCAGGACTGCCACCAGGAATTTCAGGGCCCCATACTAGCCACATTTACGGGCCCCCTTTAGTTTCCGCCTCCACCCCTCCAACCTTCCGCAGTCCCACCGCCCACTCTTGGAAAAGCTCCACTTCTGCACCGCGTCCTCACCAATCGCACATTACCAGTTCCCAGTGAACACCAGATCACATATATAACCAGCAGCTTTTGTTTTGGTCAAAAGATTTTTTATGCCGCCACCACGACAAGGAGACTCTTCTGGCCGGGCCCTACTCTACTCTAACCTATTAATCATTTCTTATAATACCCAATACTCTTTTTAAGAATATTTTTATTTATTTTTCTTTAAGGGAATGTGTCACATCATTTTTTTTAAAGTGACCAAATAATACCAAATACAAGGAACAAATACCATCACACCATTACCAGACCACATATTACCACCACATAGTGACCGAATAATACCACATACAAGAAACAAATACTGTAACACCATGACCAGACCACATAGTGACCGAATAATACCACATACAAGGAGCAAATGCTGTAACACCATGGCCTGACCACATATTGCCACCACATAGTGACCAAATAATACCACATACAAGGAACAAATACCATCACACCATGACCAGACCACATATTACCACCGCATAGTGACCGAATAATACCACATACAAGAAACAAATACTGTAACACCATGACCAGACCACATAGTGACCGAATAATACCACATACAAGGAGCAAATGCTGTAACACCATGGCCGGACCACATATTGCCACCACATAGTGACCGAATAATACTACATACAAGGAACAAATACTGTCACACCATGACCAGACCACATAGTGAACAAATAATACCACATACAAGGAACAAATACTGTCACACCATGACCAGACCACATAGTGACCGAATAATACCACATACAAGGAACAAATACCATCACACCATTACCAGACCACATATTACCACCACATAGTGACCGAATAATACCACATACAAGAAACAAATACTGTAACACCATGAACAGACCACATAGTGACCGAATAATAACACATACAAGGAACAAATACTGTCACACCATGACCAGACCACATAGTGACCAAATAATACCACATACAAGGAACAAATACTGTCACACCATGGCCGGACCACATATTGCCACCACATAGTGACCGAATAATACCACATACAAGGAACAAATACCATCACACCATTACCAGACCACATATTACCACCACATAGTGACCGAATAATACCACATACAAGAAACAAATACCATCACACCATTACCAGACCACATATTACCACCACATAGTGACCGAATAATACCACATACAAAAAACAAATACTGTAACACCATGACCAGACCACATAGTGACCGAATAATACCACATACAAGGAGCAAATGCTGTAACACCATGGCCTGACCACATATTGCCACCACATAGTGACCAAATAATACCACATGCAAGGAACAAATACCATCACACCATTACCAGACCACATATTACCACCACATAGTGACCGAATAATACCACATACAAGAAACAAATACTGTAACACCATGACCAGACCACATAGTGACCGAATAATACCACATACAAGGAGCAAATGCTGTAACACCATGGCCGGACCACATATTGCCACCACATAGTGACCGAATAATACCACATACAAGGAACAAATACTGTCACACCATGACCAGACCACATAGTGACCAAATAATACCACATACAAGGAACAAATACTGTCACACCATGACCAGACCACATAGTGACCGAATAATACCACATACAAGGAACAAATACTGTAACACCATGGCCGGACCACATATTGCCACCACATAGTGACCGAATAATACCACATACAAGGAACAAATACCATCACACCATTAACAGACCACATATTACCACCACATAGTGACCGAATAATACCACATACAAGAAACAAATACTGTAACACCATGACCAGACCACATAGTGACCGAATAATACCACATACAAGGAGCAAATGCTGTAACACCGTATCCAGACCACATATTACCACCACATAATGACCAAATACTACAATACTAATCATTAATAAAAAAGACAATACTAATATTACCATAAGAGCCATTATACACGGGAGCTCTGTACATAATATACAATGTAGTGTCAGCGTACAGGTAATACAGTGATCACTAGCGACAACATGCACAGATGCTCTGTATATAGTGTTAGTGTACAGGTAATACAGTAATCACCAGTGACATTATACACAGGGGCTCTGTATATAGTGTCAGTGTACAGGTAATAGAGGGATCACCAGTGACATACACAGGAGCTCTGTATATAGTGTACAGGTAATACAGTGATCACCAGTGACATTATACACAGGAGCACAGTGTATAGTGTACAGGTAATACAGAGATCACCAGTGACATTATACACAGGAGCTCTGTATATAGTGTATAGTGTACAGGTAATAAAGGGATCACCAGTGACATAATACACAGGAGCTCTGTATATAGTGTACAGGTAATACAGTGATCACCAGTGACATTATACACAGGAGCACAGTGTATAGTGTACAGGTAATACAGAGATCACCAGTGACATTATACACAGGAGCTCTGTATATAGTGTCAGTGTACAGGTAATATAGTGATCACCAGTGACATTATACACAGGAGCTCTGTATATAGTGTACAGGTAATACAGTGATCACCAGTGGCATTATACACAGGAGGTCTGTATATAGTGTATAGTGTACAGGTAATACAGGGATCACCAGTGACATTATACACAGGAGCTCTGTATATAGTGTACAGGTAATACAGTGATCACCAGTGACATTATACACAGGAGCTCTGTGTATAGTGTACAGGTAATACAGAGATCACCAGTGACATTATACACAGGAGCTCTGTATATAGCGTCATTGTACAGGTAATACAGTGATCACCAGTGACATTATACACAGGAGCTCTGTATATAGCGTCATTGTACAGGTAATACAGTGATCACCAGTGACATTATACACAGGAGCTCTGTATATAGCGTCATTGTACAGGTAATACAGTGATCACCAGTGACATTATACACAGGAGCTCTGTATATAGTGTACAGGTAATACAGGGATCACCAGTGACATTATACACAGGAGCTCTGTATATAGTGTACAGGTAATACAGGGATCACCAGTGACATTATACACAGGAGCTCTGTATATAGTGTATAGTGTACAGGTAATACAGGGATCACCAGTGACATTATACACAGGAGCTCTGTATATAGTGTATAGTGTACAGGTAATACAGGGATCACCAGTGACATTATACACAGGAGCTCTGTATTTAGTATATAGTGTACAGGTAATGCAGTGATCACCAGTGACATTATACACAGGAGCTCTGTATTTAGTATATAGTGTACAGGTAATGCAGTGATCACCAGTGACATTATACACAGGAGATCTGTATATAGCGTCATTGTACAGGTAATACAGTGATCACCAGTGACATTATACACAGGAGCTCTGTATATAGTGTACAGGTAATACATTGATCACCAGTGACATTATACACAGGAGCTCTGTATATAGTGTCAGTGTACTAGTAATACAGGGATCACCAGTGACATTAAACAGAGGAGCTCAGTATATAGCGTCATTGTACAGGTAATACAGTGATCACTAGTGACATTATACACAGGAGCTCTGTATATAGCGTCATTGTGCAGGTAATACAGTGATCACCAGTGACATTATACACAGGAGCTCTGTGTATAGTGTATAGGTAATACAGTTATCACCCGTGACATTATACACAGGAGCTCTGTATATAGTGTATAGTGTACAGGTAATACAGTGATCACCAGTGACATTATACACAGGTGCTCTGTATATAGTGTACAGGTAATACAGTGATCACCAGTGACATTATACACAGGAGCTCAGTATATAGTGTACAGGTAATACAGAGATCACCAGTGACATTATACACAGGAGCTCAGTATATAGTGTATAGTGTACAGGTAATACAGGGTTCACCAGTGACATTATACACAGAAGCTCTGTATATAGTATCAGTGTACAGGTAATACAGTGATCACCAGTGACATTATACACCGTAGCTCTGTATATAGTGTCAGTGTACAGGAAATACAAGGATCACCAGTGACATTCTACACAGGAGCTCTGTATATAGTGTACAGGTAATACAGTGATCACCAGTGACATACACAGGAGCTCTGTATATAGTATATAGTGTACAGGTAATACAGGGATCACCAGTGACATTATACACAGGAGCTCTGTATATAGTGTACAGGTAATACAGTGATCACCAGTGACATACACAGGAGCTCTGTATATAGTGTCAGTGTACAGATAATACAGTGATCACCAATGACATTATACACAGGAGCTCTGTATATAGTGTACAGGTAATACAAGGATCACCAGTGACATTATACACAGGAGCTCTGTATATAGTATATAGTGTACAGGTAATACAGGGATCACCAGTGACATTATACACAGGACCTCTGTATATAGTGTATACTGTACAGGTAATACAGTGATCACCAGTGACATTATACACAGGAGCTCTGTATATAGTGTACAGGTAATACAGCGATTACCAATGACATTATACACAGGAGCTCTGTATATAGTGTCAGTGTACAAGTAATGCAGGGATCACCAGTGACATTATACAGAGGAGCTCTGTATATAGTGTAAAGGTAATACAGTGATCAACAGTGACATTATACACAGGAGCTCTGTATATAGTGTCAGTGTAGAGGTAATACAGGGATCACAAGTGACATTATACACAGGAGCTCTGTATATAGTGTATAGTGTACAGGTTATACAGTGATCACCAGTGACATTATACACAGGAGCTCTGTATATAGTGTACAGGTAATACAGTGATCAACAGTGACATTATACACAGGAGCTCTGTATATAGTGTAAAGGTAATACAGTGATCAACAGTGACATTATACACAGGAGCTCTGTATATAGTGTCAGTGTAGAGGTAATACAGGGATCACAAGTGACATTATACACAGGAGCTCTGTATATAGTGTCAGTGTACAGGTAATACAGGGATCACCAGTGACAATATACAGAGGAGCTGTGTATATTGTATAGTGTACAGGTAATACAGTGATCATCAGTGACATTATACACAGGAGCTCTGTATATAGTGTATAGTGTACAGGTAATACAGAGATCACCAGTGACATTATACACAGGAGCTCTGTATATAGTGTACAGGTAATACAGTGATCACCAGTGACATTATACACAGGAGCTCTGTATATAGTGTACAGGTAATACAGGTATCACCAGTGACATTATACACAGGAGCTCTGTATATAGTGTCAGTGTACAGGTAATACAGGGATCACCAGTGACATTATACACAGGAGCTCTGTGTATAGTGTACAGGTAATACAGTGATCACCAGTGACATTATACACAGGAGCTCTGTATATAGCGTCATTGTACAGGTAATACAGTGATCACCAGTGACATTATACACAGGAGCTCTGTATATAGCGTCATTGTACAGGTAATACAGTGATCACCAGTGACATTATACACAGGAGCTCTGTATATAGTGTACAGGTAATACAGGGATCACCAGTGACATTATACACAGGAGCTCTGTATATAGTGTACAGGTAATACAGGGATCACCAGTGACATTATACACAGGAGCTCTGTATATAGTGTATAGTGTACAGGTAATACAGGGATCACCAGTGACATTATACACAGGAGCTCTGTATATAGTGTATAGTGTACAGGTAATACAGGGATCACCAGTGACATTATACACAGGAGCTCTGTATATAGTGTATAGTGTACAGGTAATACAGGGATCACCAGTGACATTATACACAGGAGCTCTGTATTTAGTATATAGTGTACAGGTAATGCAGTGATCACCAGTGACATTATACACAGGAGCTCTGTATTTAGTATATAGTGTACAGGTAATGCAGTGATCACCAGTGACATTATACACAGGAGCTCTGTATATAGCATCATTGTACAGGTAATACAGTGATCACCAGTGACATTATACACAGGAGCTCTGTATATAGTGTACAGGTAATACATTGATCACCAGTGACATTATACACAGGAGCTCTGTATATAGTGTCAGTGTACTAGTAATACAGGGATCACCAGTGACATTAAACAGAGGAGCTCAGTATATAGCATCATTGTACAGGTAATACAGTGATCACTAGTGACATTATACACAGGAGCTCTGTATATAGCATCATTGTGCAGGTAATACAGTGATCACCAGTGACATTATACACAGGAGCTCTGTGTATAGTGTATAGGTAATACAGTTATCACCCGTGACATTATACACAGGAGCTCTGTATATAGTGTATAGTGTACAGGTAATACAGTGATCACCAGTGACATTATACACAGGTGCTCTGTATATAGTGTACAGGTAATACAGTGATCACCAGTGACATTATACACAGGAGCTCAGTATATAGTGTACAGGTAATACAGAGATCACCAGTGACATTATACACAGGAGCTCAGTATATAGTGTATAGTGTACAGGTAATACAGGGATCACCAGTGACATTATACACAGAAGCTCTGTATATAGTATCAGTGTACAGGTAATACAGTGATCACCAGTGACATTATACACCGTAGCTCTGTATATAGTGTCAGTGTACAGGAAATACAAGGATCACCAGTGACATTCTACACAGGAGCTCTGTATATAGTGTACTGGTAATACAGTGATCACCAGTGACATACACAGGAGCTCTGTATATAGTATATAGTGTACAGGTAATACAGTGATCACCGATGACATTATACACAGGAGCTCTGTATATAGTGTACAGGTAATACAAGGATCACCAGTGACATTATACACAGGAGCTCTGTATATAGTATATAGTGTACAGGTAATACAGGGATCACCAGTGACATTATACACAGGACCTCTGTATATAGTGTATACTGTACAGGTAATACAGTGATCACCAGTGACATTATACACAGGAGCTCTGTATATAGTGTCAGTGTACAAGTAATGCAGGGATCACCAGTGACATTATACAGAGGAGCTCTCTATATAGTGTAAAGGTAATACAGTGATCAACAGTGACATTATACACAGGAGCTCTGTATATAGTGTCAGTGTAGAGGTAATACTGGGATCACAAGTGACATTATACACAGGAGCTCTGTATATAGTGTATAGTGTACAGGTTATACAGTGATCACCAGTGACATTATACACAGGAGCTCTGTATATAGTGTACAGGTAATACAGTGATCAACAGTGACATTATACACAGGAGCTCTGTATATAGTGTAAAGGTAATACAGTGATCAACAGTGACATTATACACAGGAGCTCTGTATATAGTGTCAGTGTAGAGGTAATACAGGGATCACAAGTGACATTATACACAGGAGCTCTGTATATAGTGTCAGTGTACAGGTAAAACAGGGATCACCAGTGACAATATACAGAGGAGCTCTGTATATTGTACAGTGTACAGGTAATACAGTGATCATCAGTGACATTATACACAGGAGCTCTGTATATAGTGTATAGTGTACAGGTAATACAGAGATCACCAGTGACATTATACACAGGAGCTCTGTATATAGTGTACAGGTAATACAGGTATCACCAGTGACATTATACACAGGAGCTCTGTATATAGTGTCAGTGTACAGGTAATACAGGGATCACCAGTGACATTATACACAGGAGCTCTGTATATAGTGTATTGTGTACAGGTAATACAGTGATCACCAGTGACATTATGCACAGGAGCTTTGTATATAGTGTATAGGTAATACAGGGATCACCAGTGACATTATACACATGAGCTCTGTATATAGTGTACAGGTAATACAGTGATCACCAGTGACATTATACACAGGAGCTCTTTATATAGTGTACAGGTAATACAGGGATCACCAGTGACATTATATACAGGAGCTCTGTATATAGTGTATAGTGTACAGGTAATACAGGGATCACCAGTGACATTATACACAGGAGCTCTGTATATAGTGTATAGTGTACAGGTAATACAGTGATCACCAATGACATTATACACAGGAGCTCTGTATATAGTGTACAGGTAATACAGCGATTACCAGTGACATTATACACAGGAGCTCTGTATATAGTGTCAGTGTACAAGTAATGCAGGGATCACCAGTGACATTATACAGAGGAGCTCTGTATATAGTGTACAGGTAATACAGTGATCAACAGTGACATTATACACAGGAGCTCTGTATATAGTGTAAAGGTAATACATAGATCAACAGTGACATTATACACAGGAGCTCTGTATATAGTGTCAGTGTAGAGGTAATACAGGGATCACAAGTGACATTATACACAGGAGCTCTGTATATAGTGTATAGTGTACAGGTTATACAGTGATCACCAGTGACATTATACACAGGAGCTCTGTATATAGTGTACAGGTAATACAGTGATCAACAGTGACATTATACACAGGAGCTCTGCATATAGTGTCAGTATACAGGTAATACAGTGATCACCAGTGACATTATACACAGGAGCTCTGTATATAGTGTACAGGTAATACAGTGATCACCAGTGACATTATACACAGGAGCTCTGTATATAGTGTACAGGTAATACAGGTATCACCAGTGACATTATACACAGGAGCTCTGTATATAGTGTCAGTGTACAGGTAATACAGGGATCACCAGTGAAATTATACACAGGAGCTCTGTATATAGTGTATTGTGTACAGGTAATACAGTGATCACCAGTGACATTATGCACAGGAGCTTTGTATATAGTGTATAGGTAATACAGGGATCACCAGTGACATTATACACATGAGCTCTGTATATAGTGTACAGGTAATACAGTGATCACCAGTGACATTATACACAGGAGCTCTGTATATAGTGTACAGGTAATACAGTGATCACCAGTGACATTATACACAGGAGCTCTTTATATAGTGTACAGGTAATACAGGGATCACCAGTGACATTATACACAGGAGCTCTGTATATAGTGTATAGTGTACAGGTAATACAGGGATCACCAGTGACATTATACACAGGAGCTCTGTATATAGTGTATAGTGTACAGGTAATACAGGGATCACCAGTGACATTATACACAGGAGCTCTGTATATAGTGTATAGTGTACAGGTAATACAGTGATCACCAATGACATTATACACAGGAGCTCTGTATATAGTGCATAGTGTACAGGTAATACAGTGATCACCAGTGACATACACAGGAGCTCTGTATATAGTATATAGTGTACAGGTAATGCAGTGATCACCAGTGACATTATACACAGGAGCTCTGTATATAGCATCATTGTACAGGTAATACAGTGATCACGAGTGACATTATACACAGGAGCTCTGTATATAGCGTCATTGTACAGGTAATACAGTGATCACCAGTGACATTATACACAGGAGCTCTGTATATAGTGTACAGGTAATACAGTGATCACCAGTGACATTATACACAGGAGCTCTGTATATAGTGTCAGTGTACAAGTAATACAGGGATCACCAGTGACATTATACAGAGGAGCTCTGTATATAGTGTATAGTGCACAGGTTATACAGTGATCACCAGTGACATTATACACAGGAGCTCTGTATATAGTGTACAGGTAATACAGTGATCACCAGTGACATTATACACAGGAGCTCTGTATATAGTGTATAGTGTACAGGTAATACAGAGATCACCAGTGACATTATACACAGGAGCTCTTTATATAGTGTACAGGTAATACAGGGATCACCAGTGACATTATAGACAGGAGCTCTGTGTATAGTGTACAGGTAATACAGTGATCACCAGTGACATTATACACAGGAGCTCTGTATATACAGTATAGTGTACAGGTAATACAGTGATCACCAGTGACATTATACACAGGAGCTCTGTATATAGTGTACAGGTAATACAGAGATCACCAGTGACATTATACACAGGAGCTCTGTGTATATTGTAAGTGTATAGGTAATACAGGGATCACCAGTGACATTATACACAGGAGCTCTGTATATAGTGTCAGTGTACAGGTAATACAGGGATCACCAGTGACATTATACACAGGAGCTCTGTATATATTGTATAGTGTACAGGTAGTACAGTGATCACCAGTGACATTATACACAGGAGCTCTGTATATAGTGTACAGGTAATACAGTGATCACCAGTGACATTATACACAGGAGCTCTGTATATAGTGTACAGGTAATACAGGGATCACCAGTGACATTATACACAGGAGCTCTGTATATAGTATACAGGTAATACAGGGATCACCAGTGACATTATACACAGGAGCTCTGTATATAGTGTATACTGTACAGGTAATACAGTGATCACCAGTGACATTATACACAGGAGCTCTGTATACAGTGTATACTGTACAGGTAATACAGTGATCACCAGTGACATTATACACAGGAGCTCTGTATATAGTATATAGTGTACAGGTAATGCAGTGATCACCAGTGACATTATACACAGGAGCTCTGTATATAGCATCTTTGTACAGGTAATACAGTGATCACGAGTGACATTATACACAGGAGCTCTGTATATAGCGTCATTGTACAGGTAATACAGTGATCACCAGTGACATTATACACAGGAGCTCTGTATATAGTGTACAGGTAATACAGTGATCACCAGTGACATTATACACAGGAGCTCTGTATATAGTGTCAGTGTACAAGTAATACAGGGATCACCAGTGACATTATACAGAGGAGCTCTGTATATAGTGTATAGTGCACAGGTTATACAGTGATCACCAGTGACATTATACACAGGAGCTCTGTATATAGTGTACAGGTAATACAGTGATCACCAGTGACATTATACACAGGAGCTCTGTATATAGTGTATAGTGTACAGGTAATACAGAGATCACCAGTGACATTATACACAGGAGCTCTTTATATAGTGTACAGGTAATACAGGGATCACCAGTGACATTATAGACAGGAGCTCTGTATATAGTGTATAGTGTACAGGTAATACAGTGATCACCAGTGACATTATACACAGGAGCTCTGTATATACAGTATAGTGTACAGGTAATACAGTGATCACCAGTGACATTATACACAGGAGCTCTGTATATAGTGTACAGGTAATACAGAGATCACCAGTGACATTATACACAGGAGCTCTGTGTATATTGTAAGTGTATAGGTAATACAGGGATCACCAGTGACATTATACACAGGAGCTCTGTATATAGTGTCAGTGTACAGGTAATACAGGGATCACCAGTGACATTATACACAGGAGCTCTGTATATATTGTATAGTGTACAGGTAGTACAGTGATCACCAGTGACATTATACACAGGAGCTCTGTATATAGTGTACAGGTAATACAGTGATCACCAGTGACATTATACACAGGAGCTCTGTATATAGTGTCAGTGTACAGGTAATACAGTGATCACCAGTGACATTATACACAGGAGCTCTGTATATAGTGTACAGGTAATACAGGGATCACCAGTGACATTATACACAGGAGCTCTGTATATAGTATACAGGTAATACAGGGATCACCAGTGACATTATACACAGGAGCTCTGTATATAGTGTAAACTGTACAGGTAATACAGTGATCACCAGTGACATTATACACAGGAGCTCTGTATACAGTGTATACTGTACAGGTAATATAGTGATCACCCGTGACATTATACACAGGAGCTCTGTATATAGTGTCAGTGTACAGGTAATACAGGGATCACCAGTGACATTATACACAGGAGCTCTGTATATATTGTATAGTGTACAGGTAGTACAGTGATCACCAGTGACATTATACACAGGAGCTCTGTATATAGTGTACAGGTAATACAGTGATCACCAGTGACATTATACACAGGAGCTCTGTATATAGTGTACAGGTAATACAGGGATCACCAGTGACATTATACACAGGAGCTCTGTATATAGTATACAGGTAATACAGGGATCACCAGTGACATTATACACAGGAGCTCTGTATATA
Source organism: Phyllobates terribilis (assembly GCF_046119375.1). Lineage (NCBI taxonomy): Eukaryota > Metazoa > Chordata > Amphibia > Anura > Dendrobatidae > Phyllobates > Phyllobates terribilis. The sequence continues at coordinate 1,237,857,150 of NW_027362761.1, read as the reverse complement.
GTGTATACTGTACAGGTAATACAGTGATCACCAGTGACATTATACACAGGAGCTCTGTATACAGTGTATACTGTACAGGTAATACAGTGATCACCAGTGACATTATACACAGGAGCTCTGTATATAGTGTATAGTGTACAGGTAATACAGGGATCACCAGTGACATTATACACAGGAGCTCTGTATATAGTGTACAGACGTGCACCCACCGTTAATGTATAATTAGTCATTATGCAGCTCACCATTCCAAATATAAATTATAATCCACCATTGCGTCCCCGCTAACTGTAAATAGCCACTTTCCCCACCCAATATATAAATTAGAACCTGTACTCTTTCCTCCAATTGATTACCAGTCACACTACATCTCCCCTCCACCCCAATTCATTGTCATGTCCTCTCTCTCTCCCACCCCCACTTCATCATTTACTCCTCCCCACTCCCATTTCATCATTTGATCTCCCCACCCCACTTCATCATTTGTGCTCCCCCTCCTCAATCATTATTTGCTTCCCCACCCCCCACTCCCAATTCATCATTTGCTCTCCCCACTCCCAATTCATCATTTGCTCTCCCCCTCCACTCCTAATCATTAGCTCTCCCCACCCTCAGTTCATTATTTGCTCTCCCCATCCCCCACTCCCAGCTCATCATATGCTCTCCCAGTTCATGAGCTCTCCCCACCCCCATTCGTCATTTGCTACCCCCCCCCCCCCCAAGACCATTTAATGAATGTTTTTTTTAAATAGAAGTTTTTCATACTTACTTTTCCCTGCAAGCGCAGCTCCACTTCTTGAACTGCATCCTGATACTCGATGCCGGGCCCGGCAAGTACACGATGACATAATCTCCAGCGCATCACAGATGCGTCGAGATGTAGTATGGCGGTGGTGGCACGCCAGCACGCAATACCCCGGCACCCGGTGAGCAGAAGCACAAGAGGTGGGGCCCCGGACCCCCACTTTTTACTGCTGTTGACCAGGCCCCATGCAGCAGTAAGGGCAGTAATGCCCTGGGCCTAATACCTCCTGTATAATAGAGGACTAGACCTGGCAGATGATTTCGTGGGGGGGGGGCTCTGGACCTTCTCGCTTCACTTCTGAAGGTTGTGACTCACTGGTGTTAAAAGCCCTCAGGTCTGGCCTAATTCTCTTATCAGGGGTGTAATACATAAAGCGGGTACAGCGCCTTGAAAAAGTCTTCATACCCTGTGAACTTTTCCACATTTATTCACGATACACCCAGAAGCGTAAATGTATTTTATTGGGATTTTCTGTGATACCACACAAAGTAACAAGTATTTGTGAAGTGTAAAGGAAATGACACGAGGTTTACTAATTAGTTTACAAATATAAATGATTGTTTTGTGCATTAGTATTCACCCTCTGTAGTCTGATGCCCCTAAATAAAATCCTGAGTGACCAATCTCCTACAGAAGTCACATAATTAGTACATTATGTCCTCCTGGGTGTTATTCTTCTCAGTATATCTACAGCTGTTCTGTGAAGGCCTCAGACGTTTGTGTGAGAACATTAGGGATCAAATAGTCATGAAAACCAAGGAGCCCATCAGACAGGTCAGAGATAAAGCTGAAAACTAAGGAGCACACCAGAAAGATCAGGGATAAAGCTGTGGAGAAGAGGAAAGCAGAGTTAGGTTTTAAAAAATAGCCCAAGCTCTGAACATCTCATGGAGCACTGGGCAATCCATCATCCAAAAATGTAAGAAGAATGGCACAACTTCAAACCTACCAAGACATTGCTGTCCACCTACACGGACATCCCAAGCAAGGAGAGCACTAATTAGAGGAGCAACCAAACGACCCGTGGACACTGGAGGAGCTGCTGAGACCCACAGCTCAGGGGGAGAATCTGTCCAAAGAACAACTATTAGTCATATACTCCACATATCTGGCCTTTATGTTGGGAAGAAGCTATTGTTGAAAGTCATAAGAAGTCCCATGTAGGGGACACAACGAGCAAGTGCAGGAAAGGGCTCAAGACCCAAGGAGAACTTTTTGGTTCAAATGTAAAACACTATGTGTGGTGGCAAACCAACATTGCACATCACATTGAAAACATCATCCCCACCGTCATACATGGTGGTGGCAGCATCCTGCTGTGGGGAGGCTTTTCTCTAGCAGGGTCAGGGAAGCTAGTCAGAGGTGATGGAAGATGGATGGAGCTAAATACTGGACAATCCTGAAGGAAAACCTGTTGGAGGCTGCAGAAGACTTGAGACTGGGCTGTAGGTTCACCTTCCAGCGGGACAACGACCCTCAACATCCTGCCAGAGTCCTGGTTAAAGCCCTTCTGCGGCAAAACGCGCATCGGGGGGGGGGGTGTCGCCATTACTTCCGGTAGTAGATACTTTCCTCTCTCCAGGCTTTGCTTAGAGTCTTTCTGTCGGCTGTACAATATTACGTAGCTGTACTTGTGTCAGTCCTTTACCTGTAGGCTGTTCTCCCTCACTGCCAGCTAGGCAGCATTACCTCTATATATGTTAAGTGTGTGTATTAGTAAGTTCTTACCCTTTGACCTTACTTTGTATTAGCCACCATGCTAGCTACACTTTTTTGCAGTCACTTTTTCCACTTAAGAGTAGGCGTCCTCCAGTGAAATCCCATTTATTATACTGCTACATTGTCTAGCCGTGCTTTGTATTTGTATTCTATATTCATTTGAACTGTCACATTATCAACCTTTATCAATTCTTACTTCTGTGTATTTTATCTTTTATTGGCCGCCGGTCATTACCTCTTGATTGATTACAATAATCAGGGGCTGATACGTCTGAACCTCCTGCTTAACAATCCTCTCTCACCGGCTGGATCTTCCTTTTCCAGTTTATTCTGTATTATTTCCTTTGTATTTAATAAAAAGTTATATCTCAATAGTATAGTGGTGGTGTAACGGTTTGTAGGTTATTTTCACTCTAAGGGTCACACAAGCATTTTGGCATGTTTACATTTTGTGGCTAACGACATGAGATCAGAGCAGATTCCGGTGTGAACGGCGCAGCCACAGTCCATACCCGAAGCCCAGAGAATCTGCGAGAAGACGGGAAAATCACCGATCACAGTCGTCTCCGTCCAATCACTGAGCGAGAGCGCAAAGCTGGAGAGACAGACCCCTAAAGGTGGAGAGACAGACCCCAAAAGACTGCAGGGAAAGCTGGAGAGACAGCCCCCAAAAGACTGCAGCAGAGAAAGCTGGAGAGACAGCCCCCTAAAGACTGCAGAAGAGAAAGCTGGAGAGACAGACCCCAAAAGACTGCAGCAGAAAAAGCTGGAGAGACAGCCCCCTAAAGACTGCAGCAGAGAAAGCTGGAGAGACAGCCCCCAAAAGACTGCAGCAGAAAAAGCTGGAGAGACAGCCCCCTAAAGACTGCAGCAGAGAAAGCTGGAGAGACAGACCCTAAAAGACTGCAGCAGAGAAATCTGGAGAGACAGACCCCAAAAGACTGCAGCAGAGAAAGCTGGAGAGACAGCCCCCAAAAGACTGCAGCAGAGAAAGCTGGAGAGACAGCCCCCAAAAGACTGCAGCAGAGAAAGCTGGAGAGACAGCCCCCAAAAGACTGCAGCAGAGAAAGCTGGAGAGACAGACCCCAAAAGACTGCAGCAGTAGCGAAAGGTGGTCCTACAAAGTACTGACCCAGGGGGCTGAATACAAATGCAAGTCTCAGCTTTATCCTCTTACAGTAATCAGTGACCTCCTATCATTTCCTTCACTTGTTACTTTGTGTCGCAGAAAATCTCCCAATAAGATATTTAAGTTTGTGGGTGTAATGTGGAAACATTCACGGGGTGTGAAGACTTTTTCAAGGCAGTGTAGTCAAAAGGTGAAATAAAGGACAGGAATAAAGACGCTGTAGTATGGTGCGTGACAAGGTAGTTATAAAGGGCGACTGCCTGAGGTAGAGCAGTCCGGAGGAGAGGCGCAGCACAGGAGGAGTTCTGCTTTATGACGTTCATCATTTCCAGCCGCTTGTTACTTTGTTCCTTTTATCCTAGACTGTGCGGAGCGGCGCTCACCCCGCTGGGATCTGCGGAGGATCTGCAGCGCTCTCACATCTGTGCAGGGATCACTACATCTCACCATTCCCGGGAGATGTTGGGGGTTATGATCACCTGGACGGTCCCTGACCTTTAGGGTAGATCCCTGGAATCTGCAGGAGACACCCCGGACCCATCAGAAAGCCTCCAACAGATCCTCCAGCCCTGGGACCACCCATCCTCCCTGGCCGGACCACCGCTCCAGATAGGATCCAGCAACAGCTGAGCCGCTGTGGGGCCGTTGTGCAGTGGTTAACGCCAGACAGGTGTGACCCCTGAAGGGGCCGATGGCGGAGGGTCTCACATCCGCGCTCACTGGACTGGAAGGACGACTTTATGAGGAAAAAAGTCTTAAAATACATCTGAGCTCGGGAAGGCGTATCACAAGTATCCGAACCCACGGGGCACGGTAAATGGCGGTATCACAAGTATCCGAACCCACGGGGCACGGTAAATGGCGGTATCACAAGTATCCGAACCCACGGGGCACGGTAAATGCAAGTATCACAAGTATCCGAACCCACGGGGCACGGTAAATGCAAGTATCACAAGCAGCCAATCAGAGGCAAGGAAAAGGAGATCCAGCGGGCGACAGTGATCCGCACCCCATGTATCACGAGCGACGGACGCGAGGCTTAGATACAGTCTGCTGAGCCATGTATCACAAAGGATAGGATTAGATACACGGCTCAGCCCAGTATCACACAGGAGAGGATTAGATACACGGCTCAGCCCAGTATCACACAGGATAGGATTAGATACACGGCTCTGCCCAGTATCACACAGGAGAGGATTAGATACACGGCTCAGCCCAGTATCACACAGGAGAGGATTAGATACACGGCTCAGCCCAGTATCACACAGGAGAGGATTAGATACACGGCTCAGCCCAGTATCACACAGGAGAGGATTAGATACACGGCTCAGCCCAGTATCACACAGGAGAGGATTAGATACACGGCACAGCCCAGTATCACACAGGAGAGGATTAGATACACGCTCAGCCCAGTATCACACAGGAGAGGATTAGATACACGGCTCAGCCCAGTATCACACAGGAGAGGATTAGATACACGGCTCAGCCCAGTATCACACAGGAGTGGATTAGATACACGGCTCAGCCCAGTATCACACAGGAGAGGATTAGATACACGGCTCAGCCCAGTATCACACAGGAGAGGATTAGATACACGGCTCAGCCCAGTATCACACAGGAGAGGATTAGATACACGGCTCAGCCCAGTATCACACAGGATAGGATTAGATACACGGCTCAGCAGACAGCATCACACAGGAGAGGATTAGATACACGGCTCAGCAGACAGTATCACACAGGAGAGGATTAGATACACGGCTCAGCAGACAGCATCACACAGGAGAGGATTAGATACACGGCTCAGCCCAGTATCACACAGGAGAGGATTAGATACACGGCTCAGCCCAGTATCACACAGGAGAGGATTAGATACACGCTCAGCCCAGTATCACACAGGATAGGATTAGATACACGGCTCAGCAGACAGTATCACACAGGAGAGGATTAGATACACGGCTCAGCAGACAGTATCACACAGGAGAGGATTAGATACACGGCTCAGCCCAGTATCACACAGGAGAGGATTAGATACACGGCTCAGCCCAGTATCACACAGGATAGGATTAGATACACGGCTCAGCAGACAGTATCACACAGGAGAGGATTAGATACACGGCTCAGCAGACAGCATCACACAGGAGAGGATTAGATACACGGCTCAGCCCAGTATCACACAGGAGAGGATTAGATACACGGCTCAGCCCAGTATCACACAGGAGTGGATTAGATACACGGCTCAGCAGTATCACACAGGAGAGGATTAGATACACGGCTCAGCCCAGTATCACACAGGAGAGGATTAGATACACGCTCAGCCCAGTATCACACAGGAGAGGATTAGATACACGGCTCAGCCCAGTATCACACAGGAGAGGATTAGATACACGGCTCAGCCCAGTATCACACAGGAGTGGATTAGATACACGGCTCAGCAGTATCACACAGGAGAGGATTAGATACACGGCTCAGCCCAGTACCACACAGGAGAGGATTAGATACACGGCTCAGCAGACAGTATCACACAGGAGAGGATCAGATACAAGGCTCAGCCCAGTATCACACAGGAGAGGATCAGATACACGCTCTGCCCAGTATCACACAGGAGAGGATTAGATACACGGCTCAGCCCAGTATCACACAGGAGAGGATCAGATACACGCTCTGCCCAGTATCACACAGGAGAGGATTAGATACACGGCTCAGCCCAGTATCACACAGGAGAGGATCAGATACACGCTCTGCCCAGTATCACACAGGAGAGGATTAGATACACGGCTCAGCCCAGTATCACACAGGAGAGGATTAGATACACGGCTCAGCCCAGTATCACACAGGAGAGGATTAGATACACGGCTCAGCCCAGTATCACACAGGAGAGGATTAGATACACGGCTCAGCCCAGTATCACACAGGAGAGGATTAGATACACGGCTCAGCCCAGTATCACACAGGAGAGGATTAGATACACGGCTCAGCCCAGTATCACACAGGAGAGGATTAGATACACGGCTCAGCCCAGTATCACACAGGAGAGGATTAGATACACGGCTCAGCCCAGTATCACACAGGAGAGGATTAGATACACGGCTCAGCCCAGTATCACACAGGAGAGGATTAGATACACGGCTCAGCCCAGTATCACACAGGAGAGGATTAGATACACGGCTCAGCCCAGTATCACACAGGAGAGGATTAGATACACGGCTCAGCAGACAGTATCACACAGGAGAGGATTAGATACACGGCTCAGCCCAGTATCACACAGGAGTGGATTAGATACACGGCTCAGCAGTATCACACAGGAGAGGATTAGATACACGGCTCAGCCCAGTATCACACAGGAGAGGATTAGATACACGGCTCAGCAGACAGCATCACACAGGAGAGGATTAGATACACGGCTCAGCAGACAGCATCACACAGGAGAGGATTAGATACACGCTCAGCCCAGTATCACACAGGAGAGGATTAGATACACGGCTCAGCCCAGTATCACACAGGAGAGGATTAGATACACGGCTCAGCCCAGTATCACACAGGAGAGGATTAGATACACGGCTCAGCAGTATCACACAGGAGAGGATTAGATACACGGCTCAGCCCAGTATCACACAGGAGAGGATTAGATACACGGCTCAGCCCAGTATCACACAGGAGAGGATTAGATACACGGCTCAGCAGTATCACACAGGAGAGGATTAGATACACGGCTCAGCCCAGTATCACACAGGAGAGGATTAGATACACGGCTCAGCAGACAGTATCACACAGGAGAGGATTAGATACACGGCTCAGCAGACAGTATCACACAGGAGAGGATCAGATACACGGCTCAGCCCAGTATCACACAGGAGAGGATTAGATACACGGCTCAGCCCAGTATCACACAGGAGAGGATTAGATACACGGCTCAGCCCAGTATCACACAGGAGAGGATTAGATACACGGCTCAGCCCAGTATCACACAGGAGAGGATTAGATACACGGCTCAGCAGACAGTATCACACAGCATAGGAATAGATACACGGCTCAGCCCAGTATCACACAGGAGAGGATTAGATACACGGCTCAGCAGACAGTATCACACAGGAGAGGATTAGACACACGGCTCAGCCCAGTATCACACAGGAGAGGATTAGATACACGGCTCAGCCCAGTATCACACAGGAGAGGATTAGATACACGGCTCAGCAGACAGTATCACACAGGAGAGGATTAGATACACAGCTCAGCCCAGTATCACACAGGAGAGGATTAGATACACGGCTCAGCAGACAGTATCACACAGGAGAGGATTAGATACACAGCTCAGCCCAGTATCACACAGGAGAGGATTAGATACACGGCTCAGCCCAGTATCACACAGGAGAGGATTAGATACACGGCTCAGCAGACAGTATCACACAGGAGAGGATTAGATACACGGCTCAGCAGACAGTATCACACAGGATAGGATTAGATACACGGCTCAGCCCAGTATCACACAGGAGAGGATTAGATACACGGCTCAGCCCAGTATCACACAGGAGAGGATTAGATACACGGCTCAGCAGTATCACACAGGAGAGGATTAGATACACGGCTCAGCCCAGTATCACACAGGAGAGGATTAGATACACGGCTCAGCAGACAGTATCACACAGGATAGGATCAGATACACGGCTCAGCCCAGTATCACACAGGATAGGATTAGATACATGGCTCAGCCCAGTATCACACAGGAGAGGATTAGATACACAGCTCAGCCCAGTATCACACAGGAGAGGATTAGATACACGGCTCAGCCCAGTATCACACAGGAGAGGATTAGATACACGGCTCAGCCCAGTATCACACAGGAGAGGATTAGATACACGGCTCAGCCCAGTATCACACAGGAGAGGATTAGATACACGGCTCAGCCCAGTATCACACAGGAGAGGATTAGATACACGGCTCAGCCCAGTATCACACAGGAGAGGATTAGATACACGGCTCAGCCCAGTATCACACAGGAGAGGATTAGATACACGGCTCAGCCCAGTATCACACAGGAGAGGATTAGATACACGGCTCAGCAGACAGTATCACACAGGAGAGGATTAGATACACGGCTCAGCCCAGTATCACACAGGAGAGGATTAGATACACGGCTCAGCCCAGTATCACACAGGAGAGGATTAGATACACGGCTCAGCCCAGTATCACACAGGAGAGGATTAGATACACGGCTCAGCCCAGTATCACACAGGAGAGGATTAGATACACGGCTCTGCCCAGTATCACACAGGAGAGGATTAGATACACGGCTCTGCCCAGTATCACACAGGAGAGGATTAGATACACGGCTCAGCCCAGTATCACACAGGAGAGGATTAGATACACGGCTCAGCCCAGTATCACACAGGAGAGGATTAGATACACGGCTCAGCCCAGTATCACACAGGAGAGGATTAGATACACGGCTCAGCAGACAGTATCACACAGGAGAGGATTAGATACACGGCTCAGCAGACAGTATCACACAGGAGAGGATTAGATACACGGCTCAGCAGACAGTATCACACAGGATAGGATTAGATACACTGCTCAGCAGACAGTATCACACAGGATAGGATTAGATACACGGCTCAGCCCAGTATCACACAGGAGAGGATTAGATACACGGCTCAGCCCAGTATCACACAGGAGAGGATTAGATACACGGCTCAGCCCAGTATCACACAGGAGAGGATTAGATACACGGCTCAGCCCAGTATCACACAGGATAGGATTAGATACACGGCTCAGCCCAGTATCACACAGGAGAGGATTAGATACACGGCTCAGCAGACAGTATCACACAGGAGAGGATTAGATACACGGCTCAGCAGACAGTATCACACAGGATAGGATTAGATACACGGCTCAGCCCAGTATCACACAGGAGAGGATTAGATACACGGCTCAGCCCAGTATCACACAGGAGAGGATTAGATACACGGCTCAGCCCAGTATCACACAGGAGAGAATTAGATACACGGCTCAGCCCAGTATCACACAGGAGAGGATTAGATACACGGCTCAGCCCAGTATCACACAGGATAGGATTAGATACACGGCTCAGCCCAGTATCACACAGGAGAGAATTAGATACACGGCTCAGCCCAGTATCACACAGGAGAGGATTAGATACACGGCTCAGCAGACAGTATCACACAGGATAGGATTAGATACACGGCTCAGCAGACAGTATCACACAGGATAGGATTAGATACACGGCTCAGCCCAGTATCACACAGGAGAGAATTAGATACACGGCTCAGCCCAGTATCACACAGGAGAGGATTAGATACACGGCTCAGCCCAGTATCACACAGGAGAGGATTAGATACACGGCTCAGCCCAGTATCACACAGGAGAGGATTAGATACACGGCTCAGCAGTATCACACAGGAGAGGATTAGATACACAGCTCAGCAGACAGTATCACACAGGAGAGGATTAGATACACGGCTCAGCAGACAGTATCACACAGGAGAGGATTAGATACACGGCTCAGCCCAGTATCACACAGGAGAGGATTAGATACACGGCTCAGCAGTATCACACAGGAGAGGATTAGATACATGGCTCAGCAGACAGTATCACACAGGAGAGGATTAGATACACGGCTCAGCAGTATCACACAGGAGAGGATTAGATACATGGCTCAGCAGACAGTATCACACAGGATAGGATTAGATACACGGCTCAGCAGTATCACACAGGATAGGATTAGATACACGGCTCAGCCCAGTATCACACAGGATAGGATCAGATACACGGCTCAGCCCAGTATCACACAGGAGAGGATTAGATACACGGCTCAGCAGACAGTATCACACAGGAGAGGATTAGATACACGGCTCAGCCCAGTATCACACAGGAGAGGATTAGATACACGGCTCAGCCCAGTATCACACAGGAGAGGATTAGATACACGGCTCAGCAGACAGTATCACACAGGAGAGGATTAGATACACGGCTCAGCAGACAGTATCACACAGGAGAGGATTAGATACACGGCTCAGCCCAGTATCACACAGGAGAGGATTAGATACACGGCTCAGCCCAGTATCACACAGGAGAGGATTAGATACACGGCTCAGCCCAGTATCACACAGGAGAGGATTAGATACACGGCTCTGCCCAGTATCACACAGGAGAGGATTAGATACACGGCTCAGCCCAGTATCACACAGGAGAGGATTAGATACACGGCTCAGCCCAGTATCACACAGGAGAGGATTAGATACACGGCTCAGCCCAGTATCACACAGGAGAGGATTAGATACACGGCTCAGCCCAGTATCACACAGGAGAGGATTAGATACACGGCTCAGCAGACAGTATCACACAGGAGAGGATTAGATACACGGCTCAGCAGACAGTATCACACAGGAGAGGATTAGATACACGGCTCAGCAGACAGTATCACACAGGATAGGATTAGATACACGGCTCAGCAGACAGTATCACACAGGATAGGATTAGATACACGGCTCAGCAGACAGTATCACACAGGATAGGATTAGATACACGGCTCAGCCCAGTATCACACAGGAGAGGATTAGATACACGGCTCAGCCCAGTATCACACAGGAGAGGATTAGATACACGGCTCAGCCCAGTATCACACAGGAGAGGATTAGATACACGGCTCAGCCCAGTATCACACAGGAGAGGATTAGATACACGGCTCAGCCCAGTATCACACAGGAGAGGATTAGATACACGGCTCAGCAGACAGTATCACACAGGATAGGATTAGATACACGGCTCAGCCCAGTATCACACAGGAGAGAATTAGATACACGGCTCAGCCCAGTATCACACAGGAGAGGATTAGATACACGGCTCAGCCCAGTATCACACAGGAGAGGATTAGATACACTGCTCAGCCCAGTATCACACAGGATAGGATTAGATACACGGCTCAGCCCAGTATCACACAGGAGAGGATTAGATACACGGCTCAGCCCAGTATCACACAGGAGAGGATTAGATACACGGCTCAGCCCAGTATCACACAGGAGAGGATTAGATACACGGCTCAGCAGACAGTATCACACAGGATAGGATTAGATACACGGTTCAGCCCAGTATCACACAGGAGAGGATTAGATACACGGCTCAGCCCAGTATCACACAGGAGAGGATTAGATACACGGCTCAGCCCAGTATCACACAGGATAGGATTAGATACACGGCTCAGCCCAGTATCACACAGGAGAGGATTAGATACACGGCTCAGCCCAGTATCACACAGGAGAGGATTAGATACACGGCTCAGCCCAGTATCACACAGGAGAGGATTAGATACACGGCTCAGCCCAGTATCACACAGGAGAGGATTAGATACACGGCTCAGCAGACAGTATCACACAGGATAGGATTAGATACACGGCTCAGCCCAGTATCACACAGGAGAGGATTAGATACACGGCTCAGCCCAGTATCACACAGGAGAGGATTAGTTACACGGCTCAGCCCAGTATCACACAGGATAGGATTAGATACACGGCTCAGCCCAGTATCACACAGGAGAGGATTAGATACACGGCTCAGCCCAGTATCACACAGGAGAGGATTAGATACACGGCTCAGCCCAGTATCACACAGGAGAGGATTAGATACACGGCTCAGCCCAGTATCACACAGGAGAGGATTAGATACACGGCTCAGCCCAGTATCACACAGGATAGGATTAGATACACGGCTCAGCAGACAGTATCACACAGCATAGGATTAGATACACGGCTCAGCCCAGTATCACACAGGAGAGGATTAGATACACGGCTCAGCCCAGTATCACACAGGAGAGGATTAGATACACGGCTCAGCCCAGTATCACACAGGATAGGATTAGATACACGGCTCAGCCCAGTATCACACAGGAGAGGATTAGATACACGGCTCAGCCCAGTATCACACAGGAGAGGATTAGATACACGGCTCAGCAGACAGTATCACACAGGATAGGATTAGATACACGGCTCAGCCCAGTATCACACAGGAGAGGATTAGATACACGGCTCAGCCCAGTATCACACAGGAGAGGATTAGATACACGGCTCAGCCCAGTATCACACAGGAGAGGATTAGATACACGGCTCAGCCCAGTATCACACAGGAGAGGATTAGATACACGGCTCAGCAGACAGTATCACACAGGATAGGATTAGATACACGGCTCAGCCCAGTATCACACAGGAGAGGATTAGATACACGGCTCAGCCCAGTATCACACAGGAGAGGATTAGATACACGGCTCAGCCCAGTATCACACAGGAGAGGATTAGATACACGGCTCAGCAGACAGTATCATACAGGAGAGGATTAGATACACGGCTCAGCAGACAGTATCACACAGGATAGGATTAGATACACGGCTCAGCCCAGTATCACACAGGAGAGGATTAGATACACGGCTCAGCCCAGTATCACACAGGAGAGGATTAGATACACGGCTCAGCAGACAGTATCACACAGGATAGGATTAGATACACGGCTCAGCCCAGTATCACACAGGAGAGGATTAGATACACGGCTCAGCCCAGTATCACACAGGAGAGGATTAGATACACGGCTCAGCCCAGTATCACACAGGAGAGGATTAGATACACGGCTCAGCCCAGTATCACACAGGAGAGGATTAGATACACGGCTCAGCAGACAGTATCACACAGGAGAGGATTAGATACACGGCTCAGCCCAGTATCACACAGGAGAGGATTAGATACACGGCTCAGCCCAGTATCACACAGGAGAGGATTAGATACACGGCTCAGCCCAGTATCACACAGGAGAGGATTAGATACACGGCTCAGCAGACAGTATCATACAGGAGAGGATTAGATACACGGCTCAGCAGACAGTATCACACAGGATAGGATTAGATACACGGCTCAGCCCAGTATCACACAGGAGAGGATTAGATACACGGCTCAGCCCAGTATCACACAGGAGAGGATTAGATACACGGCTCAGCAGACAGTATCACACAGGATAGGATTAGATACACGGCTCAGCCCAGTATCACACAGGATAGGATTAGATACACGGCTCAGCCCAGTATCACACAGGAGAGGATTAGATACACGGCTCAGCCCAGTATCACACAGGAGAGGATTAGATACACGGCTCAGCCCAGTATCACACAGGAGAGGATTAGATACACGGCTCAGCAGACAGTATCATACAGGAGAGGATTAGATACACGGCTCAGCAGACAGTATCACACAGGATAGGATTAGATACACGGCTCAGCCCAGTATCACACAGGAGAGGATTAGATACACGGCTCAGCCCAGTATCACACAGGAGAGGATTAGATACACGGCTCAGCCCAGTATCACACAGGAGAGGATTAGATACACGGCTCAGCCCAGTATCACACAGGAGAGGATTAGATACACGGCTCAGCCCAGTATCACACAGGAGAGGATTAGATACACGGCTCAGCCCAGTATCACACAGGAGAGGATTAGATACACGGCTCAGCCCAGTATCACACAGGAGAGGATTAGATACACGGCTCAGCCCAGTATCACACAGGAGAGGATTAGATACACAGCTCAGCCCAGTATCACACAGGATAGGATTAGATACACGGCTCAGCAGACAGTATCACACAGGAGAGGATTAGATACACGGCTCAGCAGACAGTATCACACAGGAGAGGATTAGATACACGGCTCAGCAGACAGTATCACACAGGAGAGGATTAGATACACGGCTCAGCAGACAGTATCACACAGGAGAGGATTAGATACACGGCTCAGCAGACAGTATCACACGTGCTTCGATCAAGGAGGGAAATGTCTCCACACTTCACTCTGCACCGAGGTCATCGCCGTCCCGTCCTCACTGACTCCATCACATGACCGCGCCGCGCTGCTGAAATACTCTGTGCTGCTGTCAACCCCATCCTGTGCAGAGCGGAACAATATAATGTGAGTAATAATCCCACGGTCAGATGCATAGAGGAAGGAAAGGTCTGGAGACAATGATCAGATGGAAATAAGATCCGCAGTCCTGTAAGACGTCTTATATACAAGACCGAGATGTAACTCCTCCAGCCTCCTCACCTCGGCCGTGTCTCTGAGCACCTTGTACTTCTGTGTCTTGCTCAGTGGTGGTCGGGCTCAGCCTCCTCACCTCGGCCGTGTCTCTGAGCACCTTGTACTTCTGTGTCTTGCTCAGTGGTGGTCGGGCTCAGCCTCCTCACCTCGGCCATGTCTCTGAGCACCTTGTTCTTCTGTGTCTTGCTCAGTGGTGGTCGGGCTCAGCCTCCTCACCTCGGCCGCGTCTCTGAGCACTGAACACCTTGTACTTCTGTGTCTTGCTCAGTAGTGGTCGGGCTCAGCCTCCTCACCTCGGCCATGTCTCTGAGCACCTTGTACTTCTGTGTCTTGCTCAGTGGTGGTCGGGCTCAGCCTCCTCACCTCGGCCATGTCTCTGAACACCTTGTACTTCTGTGTCTTGCTCAGTGGTGGTCGGGCTCAGCCTCCTCACCTCGGCCGTGTCTCTGAGCACTGAACACCTTGTACTTCTGTGTCTTGCTCAGTGGTGGTCGGGCTCAGCCTCCTCACCTCGGCTGTGTGTCTCTGAGCACTGAACACCTTGTACTTCTGTGTCTTGCTCAGTGGTGGTCGGGCTCAGCCTCCTCACCTCGGCTGTGTGTCTCTGAGCACTGAACACCTTGTACTTCTGTGTCTTGCTCAGTAGTGGTCGGGCTCAGCCTCCTCACCTCGGCCATGTCTCTGAACACCTTGTACTTCTGTGTCTTGCTCAGTGGTGGTCGGGCTCAGCCTACTCACCTCGGCCGTGTCTCTGAGCACTGAACACCTTGTACTTCTGTGTCTTGCTCAGTAGTGGTCGGGCTCAGCCTCCTCACCTCGGCCGTGTCTCTGAGCACTGAACACCTTGTACTTCTGTATCTTGCTCAGTGGTGGTCGGGCTCAGCCTCCTCACCTCGGCCGCGTCTCTGAGCACTGAACACCTTGTACTTCTGTGTCTTGCTCAGTAGTGGTCGGGCTCAGCCTCCTCACCTCGGCTGTGTGTCTCTGAGCACTGAACACCTTGTACTTCTGTGTCTTGCTCAGTGGTGGTCGGGCTCAGCCTCCTCACCTCGGCCGTGTCTCTGAGCAATGAACACCTTGTACTTCTGTGTCTTGCTCAGTAGTGGTCGGGCTCAGCCTCCTCACCTCGGCCGCGTCTCTGAGCACTGAACACCTTGTTCTTCTGTGTCTTGCTCAGTGGTGGTCGGGCTCAGCCTCCTCACCTCGGCCGTGTCTCTGAGCACTGAACACCTTGTACTTCTGTGTCTTGCTCAGTGGTGGTAGGGCTCAGCCTCCTCACCTCGGCCGCGTCTCTGAGCACTGAACACCTTGTACTTCTGTGTCTTGCTCAGTAGTGGTCGGGCTCAGCCTCCTCACCTCGGCCGCGTCTCTGAGCACTGAACACCTTGTACTTCTGTGTCTTGCTCAGTGGTGGTCGGGCTCAGCCTCCTCACCTCGGCCGCGTCTCTGAGCACTGAACACCTTGTTCTTCTGTGTCTTGCTCAGTGGTGGTCGGGCTCAGCCTCCTCACCTCGGCTGTGTCTCTGAACACCTTGTACTTCTGTGTCTTGCTCAGTGGTGGTCGGGCTCAGCCTCCTCACCTCGGCCGTGTCTCAGAACACCTTGTACTTCTGTGTCTTGCTCAGTGGTGGTCGGGCTCAGCCTCCTCACCTCGGCTGTGTGTCACTGAGCACTGAACACCTTGTACTTCTGTGTCTTGCTCAGTGGTGGTCGGGCTCAGCCTCCTCACCTCGGCTGTGTGTCTCTGAGCACTGAACACCTTGTTCTTCTGTGTCTTGCTCAGTGGTGGTCGGGCTCAGCCTCTTCACCTCGGCCATGTCTCTGAGCACTGAACACCTTGTACTTCTGTGTCTTGCTCAGTGGTGGTCGGGCTCAGCCTCCTCACCTCGGCCGTGTCACTGAGCACTGAACACCTTGTACTTCTGTGTCTTGCTCAGTGGTGGTCGGGCTCAGCCTCTTCACCTCGGCCGTGTCACTGAGCACTGAGCACCTTGTACTTCTGTGTCTTGCTCAGTGGTGGTCGGGCTCAGCCTCCTCACCTCGGCTGTGTGTCTCTGAGCACTGAACACCTTGTACTTCTGTGTCTTGCTCAGTGGTGGTCGGGCTCAGCCTCTTCACCTCGGCCGTGTCACTGAGCACTGAACACCTTGTACTTCTGTGTCTTGCTCAGTGGTGGTCGGGCTCAGCCTCTTCACCTCGGCCGTGTCTCTGAGCACTGAACACCTTGTTCTTCTGTGTCTTGCTCAGTGGTGGTCGGGCTCAGCCTCCTCACCTCGGCCGTGTCTCTGAGCACTGAACACCTTGTTCTTCTGTGTCTTGCTCAGTGGTGGTCGGGCTCAGCCTCCTCACCTCGGCCGTGTCTCTGAGCACTGAACACCTTGTACTTCTGTGTCTTGCTCAGTGGTGGTCGGACTCAGCCTCTTCACCTCGGCCGTGTCTCTGAGCACTGAACACCTTGTTCTTCTGTGTCTTGCTCAGTGGTGGTCGGGCTCAGCCTCCTCACCTCGGCCGTGTCTCTGAGCACTGAACACCTTGTACTTCTGTGTCTTGCTCAGTGGTGGTCGGGCTCAGCCTCCTCACCTCGGCCGTGTCACTGAGCACTGAACACCTTGTACTTCTGTGTCTTGCTCAGTGGTGGTCGGGCTCAGCCTCCTCACCTCGGCCGTGTCTCTGAGCACTGAACACCTTGTACTTCTGTGTCTTGCTCAGTGGTGGTCGGGCTCAGCCTCTTCACCTCGGCCGTGTCTCTGAGCACTGAACACCTTGTACTTCTGTGTCTTGCTAAGTGGTGGTCGGGCTCAGCCTCCTCACCTCGGCCGTGTCTCTGAGCACTGAACACCTTGTACTTCTGTGTCTTGCTCAGTGGTGGTCGGGCTCAGCCTCCTCACCTCGGCCGTGTCTCTGAGCACTGAACACCTTGTACTTCTGTGTCTTGCTCAGTGGTGGTCGGGCTCAGCCTCCTCACCTCGGCCGTGTCTCTGAGCACTGAGCACCGTGTACTTCTGTGTCTTGCTCAGTGGTGGTCGGGCTCAGCCTCCTCACCTCGGCCGTGTCTCTGAACACCTTGTACTTCTGTGTCTTGCTCAGTGGTGGTCGGGCTCAGCCTCCTCACCTCGGCCGTGTCTCTGAGCACCGTGTACTTCTGTGTCTTGCTCAGTGGTGGTCGGGCTCAGCCTCCTCACCTCGGCCGTGTCTCTGAACACCTTGTACTTCTGTGTCTTGCTCAGTGGTGGTCGGGCTCAGCCTCCTCACCTCGGTCGTGTCTCTGAGCACTGAACACCTTGTACTTCTGTGTCTTGCTCAGTGGTGGTCGGGCTCAGCCTCCTCACCTCGGCCGTGTCTCTGAGCACTGAACACCTTGTACTTCTGTGTCTTGCTCAGTGGTGGTCGGGCTCAGCCTCCTCACCTCGGCCGTGTCTCTGAACACCTTGTACTTCTGTGTCTTGCCCAGTGGTGGTCGGGCTCAGCCTCCTCACCTCGGCCGTGTCTCTGAGCACATTGTACTTCTGTGTCTTGCTCAGTGGTGGTCGGGCTCAGCCTCCTCACCTCGGCCGCGTCTCTGAACACCTTGTACTTCTGTGTCTTGCTCAGTGGTGGTCGGGCTCAGCCTCTTCACCTCGGCCGTGTCTCTGAACACCTTGTTCTTCTGTGTCTTGCTCAGTGGTGGTCGGGCTCAGCCTCCTCACCTCGGCCGTGTCTCTGAGCACTGAACACCTTGTACTTCTGTGTGTTGCTCAGTGGTGGTCGGGCTCAGCCTCCTCACCTCGGCCGTGTCTCTGAACACCTTGTACTTCTGTGTCTTGCTCAGTGGTGGTCGGGCTCAGCCTCTTCACCTCGGCCATGTCTCTGAACAACTTGTTCTTCTGTGTCTTGCTCAGTGGTGGTCGGGCTCAGCCTCCTCACCTCGGCCGTGTCTCTGAGCACTGAGCACCTTGTATTTCTGTGTCTTGCTCAGTGGTGGTCGGGCTCAGCCTCCTCACCTCGGCCGTGTCTCTGAGCACTGAACACCTTGTACTTCTGTGTCTTGCTCAGTGGTGGTCGGGCTCAACCTCCTCACCTCGGCCGTGTCTCTGAGCACTGAGCACCGTGTACTTCTGTGTCTTGCTCAGTGGTGGTCGGGCTCAGCTTCCTCACCTCGGCCGTGTCTCTGAGCACCTTGTACTTCTGTGTCTTGCTCAGTGGTGGTCGGGCTCAGCCTCCTCACCTCGGCCGTGTCTCTGAGCACCTTGTACTTCTGTGTCTTGCTCAGTGGTGGTCGGGCTCAACCTCCTCACCTCGGCCGTGTCTCTGAGCACTGAGCACCGTGTACTTCTGTGTCTTGCTCAGTGGTGGTCGGGCTCAGCCTCCTCACCTCGGCCGTGTCTCTGAGCACTGAACACCTTGTACTTCTGTGTCTTGCTCAGTGGTGGTCGGGCTCAGCCTCCTCACCTCGGTCATATCTCTGAGCACCTTGTACTTCTGTGTCTTGCTCAGTGGTGGTCGGGCTCAGCCTCCTCACCTCGGCCGTGTCTCTGAGCACTGAACACCTTGTTCTTCTGTGTCTTGCTCAGTGGTGGTCGGGCTCAGCCTCTTCACCTCGGCCATGTCTCTGAGCACCTTGTTCTTCTGTGTCTTGCTCAGTGGTGGTCGGGCTCAGCCTCCTCACCTCGGCCATGTCTCTGAGCACTGAACACCTTGTACTTCTGTGTCTTGCTCAGTGGTGGTCGGGCTCAGCCTCCTCACCTCGGCCGTGTCTCTGAGCACTGAACACCTTGTTCTTCTGTGTCTTGCTCAGTGGTGGTCGGGCTCGGCCTCCTCACCTCAGCCGTGTCTCTGAGCACTGAACACCTTGTACTTCTGTGTCTTGCTCAGTGGTGGTCGGGCTCAGCCTCCTCACCTCGGCCGTGTCTCTGAGCACTGAACACCTTGTACTTCTGTGTCTTGCTCAGTGGTGGTCGGGCTCAGCCTCCTCACCTCGGCCGTGTCACTGAACACCTTGTACTTCTGTGTCTTGCTCAGTGGTGGTCGGGCTCAGCCTCCTCACCTCGGCCATGTCTCTGAACACCTTGTACTTCTGTGTCTTGCTCAGTGGTGGTCGGGCTCAGCCTCCTCTCCTCGGCCGTGTCTCTGAGCACTGAACACCTTGTACTTCTGTGTCTTGCTCAGTGGTGGTCGGGCTCAGCCTCCTCACCTCGGCCTTGTCTCTGAGCACTGAACACCTTGTACTTCTGTGTCTTGCTCAGTGGTGGTCGGGCTCAGCCTCCTCATCTCAGCCGTGTGTCTCTGAGCACTTAACACCTTGTACTTCTGTGTCTTGCTCAGTGGTGGTCGGGCTCGGCCTCCTCACCTCGGCTGTGTGTCTCTGAGCACTGAACACCTTGTTCTTCTGTGTCTTGCTCAGTGGTGGTCGGGCTCAGCCTCCTCACCTCAGCCGTGTCTCTGAGCACTCTACACCTTGTTCTTCTGTGTCTTGCTCAGTGGTGGTCGGGCTCAGCCTCCTCACCTCAGCCGTGTCTCTGAGCACTCTACACCTTGTTCTTCTGTGTCTTGCTCAGTAGTGGTCGGGCTCAGCCTCCTCACCTCAGCCGTGTCTCTGAGCACTCTACACCTTGTTCTTCTGTGTCTTGCTCAGTGGTGGTCGGGCTCAGCCTCCTCTCCTCGGCCGTGTCTCTGAGCACTGAACACCTTGTACTTCTGTGTCTTGCTCAGTGGTGGTCGGGCTCGGCCTCCTCACCTCGGCTGTGTCTCTGAGCACTGAACACCTTGTTCTTCTGTGTCTTGCTCAGTGGTGGTCGGGCTCAGCCTCCTCACCTCGGCCGTGTCTCTGAGCACTGAACACCTTGTACTTCTGTGTCTTGCTCAGTGGTGGTCGGGCTCGGCCTCCTCACCTCGGCTGTGTCTCTGAGCACTGAACACCTTGTACTTCTGTGTCTTGCTCAGTGGTGGTCGGGCTCAGCCTTCTTACCTCGGCCATATCTCTGAACACCTTGTACTTCTGTGTCTTGTTCAGTGGTGGTCGGGCTCGGCCTCCTCACCTCGGCCGTGTGTCTCTAAGCACTGAACACCTTGTTCTTCTGTGTCTTGCTCAGTGGTGGTCGGGCTCAGCCTCCTCACCTCGGGCGTGTCTCTGAGCACTGAACACCTTGTACTTCTGTGTCTTGCTCAGTGGTGGTCGGGCTCGGCCTCCTCACCTCAGCTGTGTCTCTGAGCACTGAACACCTTGTACTTCTGTGTCTTGCTCAGTGGTGGTCGGGCTCGGCCTCCTCACCTCGGCCGTGTCTCTGAGCACTGAACACCTTGTACTTCTGTGTCTTGCTCAGTGGTGGTCGGGCTCAGCCTCCTCACCTCAGCTGTGTCTCTGAGCACTGAACACCTTGTACTTCTGTGTCTTGCTCAGTGGTGGTCGGGCTCAGCCTTCTCACCTCGGCTGTGTGTCTCTGAGCACTGAACACCTTGTTCTTCTGTGTCTTGCTCAGTGGTGGTCGGGCTCAGCCTCCTCACCTTGGCCGTGTCTCTGAGCACTGAACACCTTGTACTTCTGTGTCTTGCTCAGTGGTGGTCGGGCTCGGCCTCCTCACCTCAGCTGTGTCTCTGAGCAGTGAACACCTTGTACTTCTGTGTCTTGCTCAGTGGTGGTCGGGCTCAGCCTCCTCACCTCGGCTGTGTGTCTCTGAACACCTTGTACTTCTGTGTCTTGCTCAGTGGTGGTCGGGCTCGGCCTCCTCACCTCAGCTGTGTCTCTGAGCACTGAACACCTTGCACTTCTGTGTCTTGCTCAGTGGTGGTCGGGCTCAGCCTCCTCACCTCGGCCGTGTCTCTGAGCACTGAACACCTTGTACTTCTGTGTCTTGCTCAGTGGTGGTCGGGCTCAGTCTCCTCATCTCAGCCGTGTGTCTCTGAGCACTGAACACCTTGTACTTCTGTGTCTTGCTCAGTGGTGGTCGGGCTCGGCCTCCTCACCTCGGCTGTCTCTCTGAGCACTGAACACCTTGTTCTTCTGTGTCTTGCTCAGTGGTGGTCGGGCTCAGCCTCCTCACCTCGGCCGTGTCTCTGAGCACTGAACACCTTGTACTTCTGTGTCTTGCTCAGTGGTGGTCGGGCTCGGCCTCCTCACCTCGGCCGTGTCTCTGAGCACTGAACACCTTGTATTTCTGTGTCTTGCTCAGTGTTGGTCGGGCTCAGCCTCTTCACCTCGGCCATGTCTCTGAGCACCTTGTTCTTCTGTGTCTTGCTCAGTGGTGGTCGGGCTCAGCCTCTTCACCTCGGCCATGTCTCTGAGCACCTTGTTCTTCTGTGTCTTGCTCAGTGGTGGTCGGGCTCAGCCTCCTCACCTCGGCCGTGTCTCTGAGCACTGAACACCTTGTACTTCTGTGTCTTGCTCAGTGGTGGTCGGGCTCGGCCTCCTCACCTCAGCTGTGTCTCTGAGCACTGAACACCTTGTACTTCTGTGTCTTGCTCAGTGGTGGTCGGGCTCAGCCTCCTCATCTCAGCCGTGTGTCTCTGAGCACTGAACACCTTGTTCTTCTGTGTCTTGCTCAGTGGTGGTCGGGCTCAGCCTCCTCACCTCGGCCATATCTCTGAACACCTTGTACTTCTGTGTCTTGCTCAGTGGTGGTCGGGCTCAGCCTCCTCACCTCGGCCGTGTCTCTGAGCACTGAACACCTTGTATTTCTGTGTCTTGCTCAGTGGTGGTCGGGCTCAGCCTCTTCACCTCGGCCGTGTCTCTGAGCACTGAACACCTTGTACTTCTGTGTGTTGCTCAGTGGTGGTCGGGCTCAGCCTCCTCACCTCGGCCATGTCTCTGAGCACATTGTTCTTCTGTGTCTTGCTCAGTGGTGGTCGGGCTCAGCCTCTTCACCTCGGCCATGTCTCTGAGCTCCTTCTTCTTCTGTGTCTTGCTCAGTGGTGGTCGGGCTCAGCCTCCTCACCTCGGCCGTGTCTCTGAGCACTGAACACCTTGTACTTCTGTGTCTTGCTCAGTGGTGGTCGGGCTCAGCCTCCTCACCTCGGCCGTGTCTCTGAGCACTGAACACCTTGTACTTCTGTGTGTTGCTCAGTGGTGGTCGGGCTCAGCCTCCTCTCCTCGGCCGTGTCTCTGAGCACTGAACACCTTGTACTTCTGTGTCTTGCTCAGTGGTGGTCGGGCTCGGCCTCCTCACCTCGGTCGTATCTCTGAGCACTGAACACCTTGTTCTTCTGTGTCTTGCTCAGTGGTGGTCGGGCTCAGCCTCCTCTCCTCGGCCGTGTCTCTGAGCACTTAACACCTTGTTCTTCTGTGTCTTGCTCAGTGGTGGTCGAGCTCAGCCTCCTCACCTCGGCAGTGTCTCTGAACACCTTGTACTTCTGTGTGTTGCTCAGTGGTGGTCGGGCTCAGCCTCCTCACCTCGGCCTTGTCTCTGAGCACTGAGCACCGTGTACTTCTGTGTCTTGCTCAGTGGTGGTCGGGCTCAGCCTCCTCACCTCGGCCATATCTCTGAACACCTTGTACTTCTGTGTCTTGCTCAGTGGTGGTCGGGCTCGGCCTCCTCACCTCGGCCGTTTCTCTG
Organism: Phyllobates terribilis; assembly: GCF_046119375.1. Classification (NCBI taxonomy): domain Eukaryota; kingdom Metazoa; phylum Chordata; class Amphibia; order Anura; family Dendrobatidae; genus Phyllobates; species Phyllobates terribilis. The sequence goes on along the minus strand of NW_027362761.1, from coordinate 1,237,833,891 downwards.
AGCACTGAACACCTTGTACTTCTGTGTCTTGCTCAGTGGTGGTCGGGCTCAGCTTCCTCTCCTCGGCCGTGTCTCTGAGCACTGAACACCTTGTACTTCTGTGTCTTGCTCAGTGGTGGTCGGGCTCAGCCTCCTCTCCTCGGCCGTGTCTCTCAGCACTGAACACCTTGTACTTCTGTGTCTTGCTCAGTGGTGGTCGGGCTCAGCCTCTTCACCTCGGCCATGTCTCTGAACACCTTGTACTTCTGTTTCTTGCTCAGTGGTGGTCGGGCTCAGCCTCTTCACCTCGGCCATGTCTCTGAGCACCTTGTTCTTCTGTGTCTTGCTCAGTGGTGGTCGGGCTCAGCCTCCTCACCTCGGCCGTGTCACTGAACACCTTGTACTTCTGTGTCTTGCTCAGTGGTGGTCGGGCTCAGCCTCCTCACCTCGGCTGTGTCTGAGCACTGAGCACCGTGTACTTCTGTGTCTTGCTCAGTGGTGGTCGGGCTCAGCCTCCTCACCTCGGCTGTGTCTGAGCACTGAGCACTGTGTACTTCTGTGTCTTGCTCAGTGGTGGTCGGGCTCAGCCTCCTCACCTCGGCCGTGTCTCTGAGCACTGAACACCTTGTACTTCTGTGTCTTGCTCAGTGGTGGTCGGGCTCAGCCTCCTCACCTCGGCCGTGTCTCTGAGCACCTTGTACTTCTGTGTCTTGCTCAGTGGTGGTCGGGCTCAGCCTCCTCACCTCGGCTGTGTCTGAGCACTGAGCACCGTGTACTTCTGTGTCTTGCTCAGTGGTGGTCGGGCTCAGCCTCCTCACCTCGGCTGTGTCTGAGCACTGAGCACTGTGTACTTCTGTGTCTTGCTCAGTGGTGGTCGGGCTCAGCCTCCTCACCTCGGCCGTGTCTCTGAGCACTGAACACCTTGTACTTCTGTGTCTTGCTCAGTGGTGGTCGGGCTCGGCCTCCTCACCTCGGCTGTGTGTCTCTGAGCACTGAGCACCTTGTACTTCTGTGTCTTGCTCAGTGGTGGTCGGGCTCAGCCTCCTTACCTCGGCAGTGTCTCTGAGCACTGAACACCTTGTACTTCTGAGTCTTGCTCAGTGGTGGTCGGGCTCAGCCTCCTCACCTCGGCCATGTCTCTGAGCACCTTGTTCTTCTGTGTCTTGCTCAGTGGTGGTCGGGCTCGGCCTCCTCACCTCGGCTGTGTCTCTGAGCACTGAACACCGCGTACTTCTGTGTCTTGCTCAGTGGTGGTCGGGCTCAGCCTCCTTACCTCGGCAGTGTCTCTGAGCACTGAACACCGTGTACTTCTGTGTCTTGCTCAGTGGTGGTCGGGCTCAGCCTCCTTACCTCGGCCGTGTCTCTGAGCACTGAGCACCTTGTACTTCTGTGTCTTGCTCAGTGGTGGTCGGGCTCAGCCTCCTCCCCTCGGCCGTGTCTCTGAGCACTGAACACCTTGTATTTCTGTGTCTTGCTCAGTGGTGGTCGGGCTCAGCCTCTTCACCTCGGCCATGTCTCTGAGCACCTTGTTCTTCTGTGTCTTGCTCAGTGGTGGTCGGGCTCGGCCTCCTCACCTCGGCTGTGTCTCTGAGCACTGAACACCGCGTACTTCTGTGTCTTGCTCAGTGGTGGTCGGGCTCAGCATCCTCACCTCGGCCGTGTCTCTGAGCACTGAACACCTTGTACTTCTGTGTCTTGCTCAGTGGTGGTCGGGCTCAGCATCCTCACCTCGGCCGTGTCTCTGAGCACTGAACACCTTGTTCTTCTGTGTCTTGCTCAGTGGTGGTCGGGCTCAGCCTCTTCACCTCGGCTGAGTCTCTGAGCTCTGAACACCTTGTTCTTCTGTGTCTTGCTCAGTGGTGGTCGGGCTCTGCCTCCTCACCTCGGCCGTGTCTCTGAGCACTGAACACCTTGTACTTCTGTGTCTTGCTCAGTGGTGGTCGGGCTCAGCCTCCTCTCCTCGGCCGTGTCTCTGAGCATTGAACACCTTGTACTTCTGTGTCTTGCTCAGTGGTGGTCGGGCTCGGCCTCCTCACCTCGGCCGTATCTCTGAGCACTGAACACCTTGTACTTCTGTGTCTTGCTCAGTGGTGGTCGGGCTCAGCCTCCTCACCTCGGCAGTGTCTCTGAGCACTGAACACCTTGTACTTCTGAGTCTTGCTCAGTGGTGGTCGGGCTCAGCCTCTTCACCTCGGCCATGTCTCTGAGCACTGAACACCTTGTACTTCTGTGTCTTGCTCAGTGGTGGTCGGGCTCAGCCTCCTCACCTCGGCTGTGTCTGAGCACTGAGCACCGTGTACTTCTGTGTCTTGCTCAGTGGTGGTCGGGCTCAGCCTTCTCTCCTCGGCCGTGTCTCTGAGCACTGAACACCTTGTATTTCTGTGTCTTGCTCAGTGGTGGTCGGGCTCAGCCTCCTCTCCTCGGCCATGTCTCTGAGCACCTTGTTCTTCTGTGTCTTGCTCAGTGGTGGTCGGGCTCAGCCTCCTCACCTCGGCCGTGTCACTGAACACCTTGTACTTCTGTGTCTTGCTCAGTGGTGGTCGGGCTCAGCCTCCTCACCTCGGCGGAGTCTCTGAGCACTGAACACCTTGTACTTCTGTGTCTTGCTCAGTGGTGGTCGGGCTCAGCCTCCTCACCTCGGCTGTGTCTGAGCACTGAGCACCGTGTACTTCTGTGTCTTGCTCAGTGGTGGTCGGGCTCAGCCTCTTCACCTCAGCTGTGTCTCTGAGCACCTTGTTCTTCTGTGTCTTGCTCAGTGGTGGTCGGGCTCAGCCTCCTCACCTCGGCCGTGTCTCTGAGCACTGAACACCTTGTACTTCTGTGTCTTGCTCAGTGGTGGTCGGGCTCGGCCTCCTCACCTCGGCCGTATCTCTGAGCACTGAACACCTTGTTCTTCTGTGTCTTGCTCAGTGGTGGTCGGGCTCAGCCTCCTCTCCTCGGCCGTGTCTCTGAGCACTGAACACCTTGTATTTCTGTGTCTTGCTCAGTGGTGGTCGGGCTCAGCCTCCTCACCTCGGCCGTGTCTCTGAGCACTGAACACCTTGTACTTCTGTGTCTTGCTCAGTGGTGGTCGGGCTCAGCCTCCTCACCTCGGCCTTGTCTCTGAGCACTGAGCACCGTGTACTTCTGTGTCTTGCTCAGTGGTGGTCGGGCTCAGCCTCCTCACCTCGGCCATGTCTCTGAACACCTTGTACTTCTGTGTCTTGCTCAGTGGTGGTCGGGCTTGGCCTCCTCACCTCGGCCGTGTCTCTGAGCACTGAACACCTTGTACTTCTGTGTCTTGCTCAGTGGTGGTCGGGCTCAGCCTCCTCACCTCGGCCATGTCTCTGAGCACCTTGTTCTTCTGTGTCTTGCTCAGTGGTGGTCGGGCTCGGCCTCCTCACCTCGGCCGTGTCTCTGAACACCTTGTACTTCTGTGTCTTGCTCAGTGGTGGTCGGGCTCAGCCTCCTCACCTCGGCCGTGTCTCTGAGCACTGAACACCTTGTACTTCTGTGTCTTGCTCAGTGGTGGTCGGGCTCAGCCTCCTCTCCTCGGCCGTGTCTCTGAGCACTGAACACCTTGTATTTCTGTGTCTTGCTCAGTGGTGGTCGGGCTCAGCCTCCTCACCTCGGCTGTGTCTGAGCACTGAGCACCGTGTACTTCTGTGTCTTGCTCAGTGGTGGTCGGGCTCAGCCTCCTCACCTCGGCTGTGTCTGAGCACTGAGCACCGTGTACTTCTGTGTCTTGCTCAGTGGTGGTCGGACTCAGCCTCCTCCCCTCGGCCGTGTCTCTGAGCACTGAACACCTTGTTCTTCTGTGTCTTGCTCAGTGGTGGTCGGGCTCAGCCTCCTCACCTCAGCCGTGTCTCTGAACACTGAACACCTTGTTCTTCTGTGTCTTGCTCAGTGGTGGTCGGGCTCAGCCTCCTCACCTCGGCCATGTCTCTGAGCACCTTGTTCTTCTGTGTCTTGCTCAGTGGTGGTCGGGCTCAGCCTCCTCACCTCAGCCGTGTCTCTGAGCACTGAACACCTTGTTCTTCTGTGTCTTGCTCAGTGGTGGTCGGGCTCGGCCTCCTCACCTCGGCTGTGTCTCTGAGCACTGAACACCTCGTACTTCTGTGTCTTGCTCAGTGGTGGTCGGGCTCAGCCTCCTCACCTCGGCCGTGTCTCTGAGCACTGAACACTTTGTACTTCTGTGTCTTGCTCAGTGGTGGTCGGGCTCAGCCTCCTCACCTCAGGCGTGTCTCTGAGCACTGAGCACCGTGTACTTCTGTGTCTTGCTCAGTGGTGGTCGGGCTCGGCCTCCTCACCTCGGCCGTGTCTCTGAGCACCTTGTACTTCTGTGTCTGGCTCAGTGGTGGTCGGGCTCGGCCTCCTCACCTCGGCCGTGTCTCTGAGCACTGAACACCTTGTACTTCTGTGTCTTGCTCAGTGGTGGTCGGGCTCAGCCTCCTCACCTCGGCCATGTTTCTGAGCTCTGAACACCTTGTACTTCTGTGTCTTGCTCAGTGGTGGTCGGGCTCAGCCTCCTCACCTCGGCCGTGTTTCTGAGCTCTGAACACCTTGTACTTCTGTGTCTTGCTCAGTGGTGGTCGGGCTCAGCCTCCTCACCTCGGCTGTGTCTCTGAGCACTGAACACCTTGTACCTCTGTGTCTTGCTCAGTGGTGGTCGGGCTCAGCCTCCTCACCTCGGCCGCGTCTCTGAACACCTTGTACTTCTGTGTCTTGCTCAGTGGTGGTCGGGCTCGGCCTCCTCTGTAGACTGGGAACAATCTAGGATGCCTCAGAGTTGGGATCTCTGTTGTTTTGGCCTTTTTCCCCTGATGCGGCCCCCCCCTGGACTCCTGGATGCGGCCCCCCCCTGGACTCCTGGATGCGGCCCCCCCCTGGACTCCTGGATGCGGCCCCCCCCTGGACTCCTGGATGCGGCCCCCCCCTGGACTCCTGGATGCGGCCCCCCCTGGACTCCTGGATGCGGCCCCCCCCGGACTAATGGATACGGCCCCCCCCCGCACTAATGGATGCGGCCCCCCTCCATCCCTGCGGCCCCCGTCTCACACAGGTGACCTCTCCTTCCCGTCCAGGAGCCGTTTCTGATCTCACAATGACGCCCAGAATCCACAACCAGCGAGGAGCGAGCGCAGCCGAGCCTGTGTGACACCGCCTGTATCTAACCCTACCGTACGTGACACCGCCTGTATCTAACCCTACCGTACGTGACACCGTCTGTATCTAACCCTACCGTACGTGACACCGTCTGCATCTAACCCTACCGTACGTGACACCGTCTGCATCTAACCCTACCGTACGTGACACCGTCTGCATCTAACCCTACCATACGTGACACCGTCTGCATCTAACCCTACCGTACGTGACACCGTCTGCATCTAACCCTACCATACGTGACACCGCCTGCATCTAACCCTACCGTACGTGACACCGTCTGCATCTAACCCTACCATACGTGACACCGTCTGCATCTAACCCTACCGTACGTGACACCGTCTGCATCTAACCCTACCGTACGTGACACCGCCTGCATCTAACCCTACCGTACGTGACACCGTCTGCATCTAACCCTACCATACGTGACACCGCCTGCATCTAACCCTACCGTACGTGACACCGTCTGCATCTAACCCTACCATACGTGACACCGTCTGCATCTAACCCTACCGTACGTGACACCGTCTGCATCTAACCCTACCGTACGTGACACCGTCTGCATCTAACCCTACCGTACGTGACACCGCCTGCATCTAACCCTACCGTACGTGACACCGTCTGCATCTAACCCTACCATACGTGACACCGTCTGCATCTAACCCTACCGTACGTGACACCGTCTGCATCTAACCCTACCGTACGTGACACCGTCTGCATCTAACCCTACCGTACGTGACACCGTCTGCATCTAACCCTACCATACGTGACACCGTCTGCATCTAACCCTACCGTACGTGACACCGCCTGCATCTAACCCTACCGTACGTGACACCGCCTGCATCCTAACCCTACCATACGTGACACGTCTGCATCTAACCCTACCGTACGTGACACCGCCTGCATCTAACCCTACGTACGTGACACCGCCTGCATCTAACCCTACCATACGTGACACCGTCTGCATCTAACCCTACCGTACGTGACACCGTCTGCATCTAAACCCTACCGTACGTGACACCGTCCTGCATCTAACCCTACCGTACGTGACACCGCCTGCATCTAACCCTACCGTACGTGACACCGTCTGCATCTAACCCTACCGTACGTGACACCGTCTGCATCTAACCCTACCGTACGTGACACCGCCTGCATCTAACCCTACCGTACGTGACACCGCTGCATCTAACCCTACCGTACGTGACACCGTCTGCATCTAACCCTACCGTACGTGACACCGTCTGCATCTAACCCTACCGTACGTGACACCGTCTGCATCTAACCCTACCGTACGTGACACCGTCTGCATCTAACCCTACCGTACGTGACACCGTCTGCATCTAACCCTACCGTACGTGACACCGTCTGCATCTAACCCTACCGTACGTGACACCGTCTGCATCTAACCCTACCGTACGTGACACCGTCTGCATCTAACCCTACCGTACGTGACACCGTCTGCATCTAACCCTACCGTACGTGACACCGTCTGCATCTAACCCTACCGTACGTGACACCGTCTGTATCTAACCCTACCGTACGTGACACCGTCTGTATCTAACCCTACCGTACGTGACACCGCCTGTATCTAACCCTACCATACGTGACACCGTCTGTATCTAACCCTACCATACGTGACACCGTCTGCATCTAACCCTACCGTACGTGACACCGTCTGCATCTAACCCTACCATACGTGACACCGCCTGTATCTAACCCTACCGTACGTGACACCGTCTGCATCTAACCCTACCGTACGTGACACCGTCTGCATCTAACCCTACCATACGTGACACCGTCTGTATCTAACCCTACCGTACGTGACACCGTCTGTATCTAACCCTACCGTACGTGACACCGTCTGTATCTAACCCTACCGTACGTGACACCGTCTGCATCTAACCCTACCGTACGTGACACCGTCTGCATCTAACCCTACCATACGTGACACCGTCTGCATCTAACCCTACCGTACGTGACACCGCCTGCATCTAACCCTACCGTACGTGACACCGCCTGCATCTAACCCTACCGTACGTGACACCGCCTGCATCTAACCCTACCGTACGTGACACCGCCTGTATCTAACCCTACCATACGTGACACCGTCTGTATCTAACCCTACCATACGTGACACCGTCTGTATCTAACCCTACCATACGTGACACCGTCTGTATCTAACCCTACCATACGTGACACCGTCTGCATCTAACCCTACCGTACGTGACACCGTCTGCATCTAACCCTACCATACGTGACACCGTCTGCATCTAACCCTACCGTACGTGACACCGTCTGCATCTAACCCTACCATACGTGACACCGCCTGCATCTAACCCTACCGTACGTGACACCGCCTGCATCTAACCCTACCGTACGTGACACCGCCTGCATCTAACCCTACCGTACGTGACACCGCCTGTATCTAACCCTACCATACGTGACACCGTCTGTATCTAACCCTACCATACGTGACACCGTCTGTATCTAACCCTACCATACGTGACACCGTCTGTATCTAACCCTACCATACGTGACACCGTCTGTATCTAACCCTACCGTACGTGACACCGTCTGCATCTAACCCTACCATACGTGACACCGCCTGTATCTAACCCTACCGTACGTGACACCGTCTGCATCTAACCCTACCGTACGTGACACCGTCTGTATCTAACCCTACCGTACGTGACACCGTCTGTATCTAACCCTACCGTACGTGACACCGTCTGTATCTAACCCTACCGTACGTGACACCGTCTGCATCTAACCCTACCGTACGTGACACCGTCTGCATCTAACTCTACCGTACGTGACACCGTCTGCATCTAACCCTACCGTACGTGACACCGTCTGCATCTAACCCTACCGTACGTGACACCGCCTGCATCTAACCCTACCGTACGTGACACCGCCTGTATCTAACCCTACCATACGTGACACCGTCTGTATCTAACCCTACCATACGTGACACCGTCTGTATCTAACCCTACCATACGTGACACCGCCTGCATCTAACCCTACCATACGTGACACCGTCTGCATCTACCCCTACCGTACGTGACACCGTCTGCATCTAACCCTACCGTACGTGACACCGTCTGCATCTAACCCTACCGTACGTGACACCGTCTGCATCTAACCCTACCGTACGTGACACCGCCTGTATCTAACCCTACCATACGTGACACCGTCTGTATCTAACCCTACCATACGTGACACCGTCTGTATCTAACCCTACCATACGTGACACCGCCTGCATCTAACCCTACCATACGTGACACCGCCTGCATCTAACCCTACCATACGTGACACCGTCTGCATCTAACCCTACCGTACGTGACACCGCCTGTATCTAACCCTACCATACGTGACACCGTCTGTATCTAACCCTACCATACGTGACACCGCCTGTATCTAACCCTACCATACGTGACACCGTCTGCATCTAACCCTACCGTACGTGACACCGTCTGCATCTAACCCTACCGTACGTGACACCGTCTGCATCTAACCCTACCGTACGTGACACCGCCTGTATCTAACCCTACCATACGTGACACCGTCTGTATCTAACCCTACCATACGTGACACCGTCTGTATCTAACCCTACCATACGTGACACCGCCTGCATCTAACCCTACCATACGTGACACCGTCTGCATCTAACCCTACCATACGTGACACCGTCTGCATCTAACCCTACCGTACGTGACACCGTCTGCATCTAACCCTACCGTACGTGACACCGCCTGTATCTAACCCTACCATACGTGACACCGCCTGCATCTAACCCTACCATACGTGACACCGTCTGTATCTAACCCTACCGTACGTGACACCGCCTGTATCTAACCCTACCGTACGTGACACCGTCTGCATCTAACCCTACCGTACGTGACACCGTCTGCATCTAACCCTACCGTACGTGACACCGCCTGTATCTAACCCTACCATACGTGACACCGTCTGCATCTAACCCTACCATATGTGGTACCCTCGGTATCCAATCCGATCATGTGTGACACCGTCTGCATCTAACCCTACCATACGTGACACCGCCTGTATCTAACCCTACCATACGTGACACCGCCTGTATCTAACCCTACCGTACGTGACACCGTCTGCATCTAACCCTACCATACGTGACACCGCCTGTATCTAACCCTACCGTACGTGACACCGCCTGTATCTAACCCTACCGTACGTGACACCGTCTGCATCTAACCCTACCGTACGTGACACCGCCTGTATCTAACCCTACCGTACGTGACACCGTCTGTATCTAACCCTACCATACGTGACACCGCCTGTATCTAACCCTACCATACGTGACACCGTCTGTATCTAACCCTACCATACGTGACACCGTCTGCATCTAACCCTACCGTACGTGACACCGCCTGCATCTAACCCTACCGTACGTGACACCGTCTGCATCTAACCCTACCGTACGTGACACCGCCTGTATCTAACCCTACCATACGTGACACCGCCTGTATCTAACCCTACCATACGTGACACCGTCTGTATCTAACCCTACCATACGTGACACCGCCTGTATCTAACCCTACCATACGTGACACCGTCTGCATCTAACCCTACCGTACGTGACACCGTCTGTATCTAACCCTACCATATGTGGTACCCTCGGTATCCAATCCGATCATGTGTGACACCGTCTGCATCTAACCCTACCATACGTGACACCGCCTGTATCTAATCCTACCATATGTGATACCCTCGGTATCTAATCCGATTATGTGTGACACCGTCTGTATCTAATCTGATCATGTGTGATACCCCCGGCCTCTTATGAGCGGTTGTGTACGCCGCCGTCGCTCGGTTACTCTCTGACGCTTCCTCTTTCTGGTTTCCTGTATACCTGGAAGCGTGGGCCCTTTAAGAGCGGCTGCTCCCCTCCCCCACCTCCCAGAAAAGAACATATGAGAAAAAAAAAACGATGAACTTTCTGGACGGTTCCTGCAAAAAAAGACCCGCGACCTCCATGTCCTGTCCGCGGTGCGCCCCTCAGACTCCTCCTCAGGGGGCTGCACTACCATCCATACTAAGAACAAAACAGCTGCAGTGTAAAGCATGGCGGAGCAGAGCAACAGCCTGAGCTGCTAAAGAGATGATGCCCTGAGCGGGCGTCTCACAGGCTGCAAAACTGTCCAGACTGCTCACAGCTGAGCTTCTGTTACAGTTTATCAGTGCACCTGGCCTAAGGTGGAGACAGCGCCACCTGGCCTAAGGTGGAGACAGCGCCACCTGGCCTAAGGTGGAGACAGCGCCACCTGGCCTAAGGTGGAGACAGCGGCACCTGGCCTAAGGTGGAGACAGCGGCACCTGGCCTAAGGTGGAGACAGCGGCACCTGGCCTAAGGTGGAGACAGCGGCACCTGGCCTAAGGTGGAGACAGCGGCACCTGGCCTAAGGTGGAGACAGCGGCACCTGGCCTAAGGTGGAGACAGCGGCACCTGGCCTAAGGTGGAGACAGCGGCACCTGGCCTAAGGTGGAGACAGCGGCACCTGGCCTAAGGTGGAGACAGCGGCACCTGGCCTAAGGTGGAGACAGCGGCACCTGGCCTAAGGTGGAGACAGCGGCACCTGGCCTAAGGTGGAGACAGCGGCACCTGGCCTAAGGTGGAGACAGCGGCACCTGGCCTAAGGTGGAGACAGCGGCACCTGGCCTAAGGTGGAGACAGCGGCACCTGGCCTAAGGTGGAGACAGCGGCACCTGGCCTAAGGTGGAGACAGCGGCACCTGGCCTAAGGTGGAGACAGCGGCACCTGGCCTAAGGTGGAGACAGCGGCACCTGGCCTAAGGTGGAGACAGCGGCACCTGGCCTAAGGTGGAGACAGCGGCACCTGGCCTAAGGTGGAGACAGCGGCACCTGGCCTAAGGTGGAGACAGCGCCACCTGGCCTAAGGTGGAGACAGCGCCACCTGGCCTAAGGTGGAGACAGCGCCACCTGGCCTAAGGTGGAGACAGCGCCACCTGGCCTAAGGTGGAGACAGCGCCACCTGGCCTAAGGTGGAGACAGCGCCACCTGGCCTAAGGTGGAGACAGCGCCACCTGGCCTAAGGTGGAGACAGCGCCACCTGGCCTAAGGTGGAGACAGCGCCACCTGGCCTAAGGTGGAGACAGCGCCACCTGGCCTAAGGTGGAGACAGCGCCACCTGGCCTAAGGTGGAGACAGCGCCACCTCGTCTAAGGTGGAGACAGCGCCACCTCGTCTAAGGTGGAGACAGCGCCACCTCGTCTAAGGTGGAGACAGCGCCACCTCGTCTAAGGTGGAGACAGCGCCACCTCGTCTAAGGTGGAGACAGCGCCTCCTCGTCTAAGGTGGAGACAGCGCCTCCTCGTCTAAGGTGGAGACAGCGCCACCTCGTCTAAGGTGGAGACAGCGGCACCTGGCCTAAGGTGGAGACAGCGGCACCTGGCCTAAGGTGGAGACAGCGGCACCTGGCCTAAGGTGGAGACAGCGGCACCTGGCCTAAGGTGGAGACAGCGGCACCTGGCCTAAGGTGGAGACAGCGGCACCTGGCCTAAGGTGGAGACAGCGGCACCTGGCCTAAGGTGGAGACAGCGGCACCTCGTCTAAGGTGGAGACAGCGGCACCTCGTCTAAGGTGGAGACAGCGGCACCTCGTCTAAGGTGGAGACAGCGGCACCTCGTCTAAGGTGGAGACAGCGGCACCTCGCCTAAGGTGGAGACAGCGGCACCTCGCCTAAGGTGGAGACAGCGGCACCTCGCCTAAGGTGGAGACAGCGGCACCTCGCCTAAGGTGGAGACAGCGGCACCTCGCCTAAGGTGGAGACAGCGGCACCTGGCCTAAGGTGGAGACAGCGGCACCTGGCCTAAGGTGGAGACAGCGGCACCTGGCCTAAGGTGGAGACAGCGCCACCTGGCCTAAGGTGGAGACAGCGCCACCTGGCCTAAGGTGGAGACAGCGCCACCTGGCCTAAGGAGGAGACAGCGCCACCTGGCCTAAGGTGGAGACAGCGCCACCTGGCCTAAGGTGGAGACAGCGCCACCTGGCCTAAGGTGGAGACAGCGCCACCTGGCCTAAGGTGGAGACAGCGCCACCTGGCCTAAGGTGGAGACAGCGCCACCTGGCCTAAGGTGGAGACAGCGCCACCTGGCCTAAGGTGGAGACAGCGCCACCTGGCCTAAGGTGGAGACAGCGCCACCTGGCCTAAGGTGGAGACAGCGCCACCTGGCCTAAGGTGGAGACAGCGCCACCTGGCCTAAGGTGGAGACAGCGCCACCTGGCCTAAGGTGGAGACAGCGCCACCTGGCCTAAGGTGGAGACAGCGCCACCTGGCCTAAGGTGGAGACAGCGCCACCTGGCCTAAGGTGGAGACAGCGCCACCTGGCCTAAGGTGGAGACAGCGCCACCTGGCCTAAGGTGGAGACAGCGCCACCTGGCCTAAGGTGGAGACAGCGCCACCTGGCCTAAGGTGGAGACAGCGCCACCTGGCCTAAGGTGGAGACAGCGCCACCTGGCCTAAGGTGGAGACAGCGCCACCTGGCCTAAAGTGGAGACAGCGCCACCTGGCCTAAGGTGGAGACAGCGCCACCTGGTCTAAGGTGGAGACAGCGCCAACGAGGAAATAGCGGTAGAAATCCCATTCATGGGATCAAATAACTAAAACTGGCATGTGCATATGTATTCACCCCTTTTGCTACGAAGCCCCTAAAAATTTTTGGTGCAAGCGATTCCCTTCATTCATATGCTTAGTGACAGGCTGCCCCCCTATGTGCAATCTAATGTCACATGTGTCACTATATACCTTTTCTGAAAGGCCACAGAGGCTGCAACACCATTAACAAGAGGCAGCACACCAAACACCATGAAGGCCAAGGAGATCTCCAAACACCACCATGAAGGCCAAGGAGATCTCCAAACACCACCATGAAGACCAAGGAGATCTCCAAACAGCACCACGAAGACCAAGGAGATCTCCAAACAACACCACGAAGACCAAGGAGATCTCCAAACAGCACCACGAAGACCAAGGAGATCTCCAAACAGCACCACAAAGACCAAGGAGATCTCCAAACAGCACCACAAAGACCAAGGAGATCTCCAAACAGCACCACGAAGACCAAGGAGATCTCCAAACAGCACCACGAAGACCAAGGAGATCTCCAAACACCACCACGAAGACCAAGGAGATCTCCAAACACCACCACAAAGACCAAGGAGATCTCAAAACACCACCACAAAGACCAAGGAGATCTCAAAACACCACCACAAAGACCAAGGAGATCTCCAAACAACACTATGAAGACCAAGGAGATCTGAAAACACCACCACAAAGACCAAGGAGATCTCCAAACAACATCACGAAGACCAAGGAGATCTCCAAACAACACCATGAAGACCAAGGAGATCTCCAAACAACACCACAAAGACCAAAGAGATCTCCAAACAACATCACGAAGACCAAGGAGATCTCCAAACAACACCATGAAGACCAAGGAGATCTCCAAACAACACCATGAAGACCAAGGAGATCTCCAAGTAAGTCAGGGACAAAGTTGTTGAGAAGAACAAGTTATGGTCGGGTTATAAAAAAATATCCCAATCTCTGATGATCCCTGGAGCACCATCAAATCCATTATCATCACATGGTGCTACAACAAACCTGCTAAGAGAGGGCGCCCACCAAAAGCCTCAGCCCGGGAAAGAAGGGTGTGACGAAACCGCTTCTAATCTTAATCAGCTAGACATCTAGATTTGTTAAGCCAAGAGAAATACACTTTTGTGTTGACTTTAGAACTTGTGTGTTTCTTTGGTGGGTCAAGAAGAACAGACCAGTATTTGTATAACTCTGAATGTTATCTTCTCTTGTTTCTGAAACAATGATGCTAATTGCATATTGTATTAAGGCCAGATAGATGTTTATTTACAAGAGCCCCCTACTATACCAACTATGTAAATTGATTAAAGGCTCAAACAAAGAGACCTGAGCCCTGTGGAATAATACCCTCCCTAACCCTTGCCCTGTGCAGGTGTACTTGGAAGAACAAATGTGAACTACTTAAGGAACATATGCCTCTGTAGCAGGGAGATTTGAAACAGAGAATTGAAAAAGACTTTACAAGGAGAATCAAAAGGTCAGACTCTCTTCAGACCATCAGCTTGGTAGCATGGCTTTATCCAAAGAGACACAGATTTGGATTCTACATGATTCCAGCCTAAGGGTATATGGCCTTGACTGGAAAGATACGGATCTGCTCCATTGACCATCAGAGAGCCCATGGATACATTTGGTGAGACCAGGTTGGGATTATGAACTCTCGGAGAGGCCAGGGTGGGACCCTCGGGACTCCTGGCCTTGTACCTCGATGGACTGCTAGCTTCCTAAGCTTGCCGCTACCTTCTCTCTGTGGGGGCCCGCCAGAAGAGGGGGGGGTCACTGGTTGAGGTAGTCAGCCCTGGAAGTCCTAAAGTCGCAGCTGTTCTATCCCAGGCGGGTGGAGAAGGAAGGGTGAGACTGTGTAATGTTCCACCATCTTGCGGACCTGCTGGACTGTTCTATGTGTTTATTCTCCGCTTTGTGGGTCAGTAAAGTATTGTCACGCTGTTTTACCCCTACCCTGTGTTCTCTGAGTAGTATTAAGCCCACAGAAGACCCCGGGTCTTCACATGCGGCATTAATCAGAGAGGCAGGACAGAGACCAAAGGTAACCCTGTAGGAGCTGCAGAGTTCCCAAGCAGAGACTGGAGTATCTGTCCATATGACCACATTAAGTCGCACACTCCATAGAGGTGGCCTTTAAACATACTGCTAAAGGAACACTCAAGTGCTTTAAGGGGAAACGTGTATAAATGTTCTGGAGGGGCCACGTCACAGAACAGACTTTAATCGAATGGAGAATCTGTGGTCAGACGTGAAGATTGCTGCTCACCAGAGGAAACCATCTAACCAGAAGGAGATGGAACAGTTTTGCCTTGAGGAATGGGCAAAAAATCTCAGTGGCCAGATGTGGAAAACTCAGAGACTTATCCAAAGGGACTTGCATCTGTAGCTGCTGCAAAAGGAGGCTCCACAAAGTACTGACTTTAAGGATGGAGAATAGTTATGCACAGTGAAGTTTTCAGTTATTTTGTCCTATTTGTTCTTTGCTTTACAATAAAAAGAAACCAAATGTTCACAGTTGTCGGCCTGTTCTCTACATGAACTGAACTGAACCCTCAAAAAAAAAAGAGGGAAATTCCAGGTTGTGAGGCAGCAAAACACGAAAATACTTCCCGTCTGCTGTGACTGGCCCCTGTGGTTGGCGGAGGCCGCGCGAGGAAGCTGTTTCCTCGGATGGACATTCCTGGGCGCAGGTAAATCTTTCCGCCTTCTGCATCGTCGGCGGCGGCTCGTGGAGCTGTCCGGGGCGGCGGGATTCTGCTGGCTGCCATCTCTGCTAAATCATAATGCAGCGCCTCCGCTGGACTCAGCCGGAGTTACAGGTAAAAAGCAGCCAGAGAGAAGGTGCACAGGCCGATGACAACCTAAATGTCAGCAGTGACATCACCCACAGTTATCAGATGACCGGGAAGTGACATCACTGGATGACGACACACACGGCCTGGTGCCCAGACTGGGAAAGCCGGGAGGCAGGGGAGGGGGGGGGAGTGGGAGGAGCAAGGGAGACACAGGGGGGGAGGAGAGGAGCAGGGGAGAGACGGGGGGGGGTGAGGATCAGGGGAGAGGAGGGGGGGAGGAGAGGAGCAGGGGAGAGGTGAGGAGCAGGGGAGAGGTGAGGAGCAGGGGAGAGGCGGGGGGGAGGAGTGGGGGGAGCAGGGGAGAGGCAGGGGGGTGGGGGCGTAGGATGAAAGACGGAGGGAAGGTGGGGTGAGAAGCAGGTGAGAGACGTGGGAGGAGAGGAGCAGGGGAGGGAGGTGAGGAGCAGGGGAGAGACGGGGGGGTGAGGAGCAGGGGAGAGACGGGGGGGTGAGGAGCAGGGGAGAGACGGGGGGGTGAGGAGCAGGGGAGAGACGGGGGGGTGGGAGGAGCAGGGGAGAGACGTGGGGCAGAAGCAGGGGAGGGGCGGGGGGTGAGGAGCAGGTGAGACGTGGGAGGAGCAGGGGAGAGACGGGGAGGTGGGAGGAGCAGGGGAGAGATGAGGGGGGGTGAGGAGCAGGGGAGAGACGAGGGGGGGTGAGGAGCAGGTGAGACGTGGGAGGAGCAGGGGAGAGACGGGGAGGTGGGAGGAGCAGGGGAGAGATGAGGGGGGGTCGGAGGAGCAGGGGAGAGACGGGGGGTGAGGAGCAGGGGAGAGACGGGGAGGTGGGAGGAGCAGGGGAGAGACGAGGGGGGGTGAGAGGAGCAGGGGAGAGACGAGGGGGGGGTGAGAGGAGCAGGGGAGAGACGAGGGGGAGGAGCAGGGGAGAGACGAGGGGGAGTGGGAGGGGAGAGACGAGGGGGAGTGGGAGGGGAGAGACGAGGGGGAGTGGGAGGGGAGAGACGAGGGGGAGTGGGAGGAGCAGGGGAGAGACGAGGGGGAGGAGCAGGGGAGAGACGAGGGGGAGTGGGAGGAGCAGGGGAGAGACGAGGGGGAGTGGGAGGAGCAGGGGAGAGACGAGGGGGAGTGGGAGGAGCAGGGGAGAGACGAGGGGGAGTGGGAGGAGCAGGGGAGAGACGAGGGGGGGGAGCAGGGGAGAGACGGGGGGGAGTGGGAGGAGCAGGGGAGAGACGGGGGGGAGTGGGAGGAGCAGGGGAGAGACGGGGGGGAGTGGGAGGAGCAGGGGAGAGACGGGGGGGAGTGGGAGGAGCAGGGGAGAGACGAAGGGGAGTGGGAGGAGCAGGGGAGAGACGAGGGGGAGTGGGAGGAGCAGGGGAGAGACGAGGGGGAGTGGGAGGAGCAGGGGAGAGACGAGGGGGAGTGGGAGGAGCAGGGGAGAGACGAGGGGGAGTGGGAGGAGCAGGGGAGAGACGAGGGGGGGGGCAGGGGAGAGACGGGGGGGAGTAAGAGGAGCAGGGGAGAGACGGGGGGGAGTGGGAGGAGCAGGGGAGAGACGGGGGGGAGTGGGAAGAGCAGGGGAGAGACGGGGGAGCGTAGGGTGAGAGACGGGGGGGGGGGAGCAGGGGAGAGACGGGGGGGGGGAGCAGGGGAGAGACGGGGGAGGCAGAGTGGAGAGATGCGAGGCGCAGAGGAGCAACAAGAGGCGCAGGCAGAGCTTAGAGTTTTATTTCCCAATAGAACAGATACAGCAGAGTGGACGCGTCACCCAGGATGGCGGTTGTGCCAGAATAATCGGGGGTGGGGCAATAGGTGACCCCGCCCCACAGGGACCCATCATGTGATCATTGGAGGAGGAGCCTCTTGATGACGGTCACATGAAATAACATAGGAAGGCACGTGGCAAACCGCATGTAATTGGGGGCGCACTACATTGACGGACCCCAGCTACACCCATCCTGCAGAAGATGACAGTGGAGACGTCCAGCAGACAAGTCTTCAGTGCGCCTTAAAGCCGCAGATGCCGTGTGAGCATTGGCCGAGGGGACCCCGCTTCTCCCAGAGCTCTAGACGCCTCAGTAAAGGACAGGAAAGCCCCCCGCAGGTATGGTGGGTAATGTGGGATGTGAAGGCCATCCAGAATGAGCGCTGCAGTATCTGGAGTTCCCCTTTAAGACATCTGCTATGACGGGTGCCTGTATAGAGCGCAGGTGGGGGGTATTACAGTGCATGCTGGGATTGCTGCAGTCCGGAGCAGTTTACTCGCTGGTCATACAAGATGGCGTCGATCACGTGATCCAGGAAGAGTCCGTATCCGAAAGTGAAGGAACAGGGCCCCATCCTGGGATTCCCCCAGAAGGGTCCATGTCTTTAGGAGGGGGGCACATACTTAGTGTTTCAGGGCCCGGGTCTGTGATGTGAAGCCAGGAGGGCAGCCAGGGGGGCAGCCAGGAGGGCCGCGCGGGGGCCGGACTCAGCAGATCAGCCGCTCGTGGAGCTGGTAGAGCTGCTCGGGGGTGAGGACCAGGCGGTGGATCTGCCCCTGACCCGGCTGGCAGGGGAGCGTCACTTTCCCGATGAACACTGTGTCCTCCTTCTTCTCCTCTTTGGCCTGGAGAGAGATGATGGTGGGAGTCATCATGGGACCACCACATGGGAGAGCTGCCCCCCGCTGACCCCCTCAGCTCCTCACCTTTATGAAGTCTGATGATGGGAACGTGGCAAAATCTGTGGGGACGTTGGCTCCGGGGCAGTGCGAGACCGTCTCCTTCAGAACTTCACCCTATCAATACAAGAGCGAGACAACCGCTGTGATACCGGGGCGGGGCGACGTCGCCGGGGCGGGGCGACGTCGCCGGGGCGGGGCGACGTCGCCGGGGCGGGGCGACGTCGCCGGGGCGGGACGTCGTCACGCTGCTGGCTGACACCCACCTTGAGCTTGTCGATGGTGTCGCTCAGGGTCTGCAGCCGGGCGGTCTGCTCCAGCAGCTGGGTCGCGGGGTTACCTGTATGCGGAGAGGTGAGCACATGAATGCGGCTCTTTGGCCCCGGCCGGCTCTCCCCTCCCCCACAGCGGCTCTTACCGCCCTTCTTGTGGGTGATGTCCACCACCTTGGAGTTGGCGCTCATCTGCTGCAGGGTGTCCAGCAGCTGGCTGGTCTTGCGGTACAGCGTGCCGCTCATGGCCTCTTGCCGGTCTTTGGGGAGGGTCAGTTTGGAGAGGTTCAGAGGAGGCAGCAGAGACAGCTCTTCCTTTATGTGTTTAGCCTGGGAGAAGGGCAGAGCCATGACACAGCTATTACCAGCTCAGTGCGGGCGAGAGAAGGGGGGGGCGAGAGGGGCGCGGCGCGGGCGAGAGGAGGGGCGAGAGCGAGAGAAGGGGGGGCGAGAGAGAGAGGAGGGGCGCGGGCGAGAGGAGGGGCGCGAGCGAGAGGAGGGGCGCGAGCGAGAGGAGGGGCGAGAGCGAGAGAAGGGGGCGCAGGCGAGAGAAGGGGGCGCAGGCGAGAGGGAGGGGGCGCGGGCGAGAGAGGGGGGGGCGCGGGCGAGAGAGGGGGGGGCGCGGGCGAGAGAGAGAGGAGGGGCGCGGGCGAGAGAGGGGGGGCGAGAGAGGGGGGCGAGAGGGGCGTGGCGCGGGCGAGAGAGAGGAGGGGCGAGAGCGAGAGAAGGGGGGGCGAGAGGGGGGGGCGCAGGCGAGAGAGGGGGGGCGCGGGCGAGAGAGAGAGGAGGGGCGCGGGCGAGAGAGAGAGGAGGGGCGCGGGCGAGAGAGAGAGGAGGGGCGCGGGCGAGAGAGGGGGCGCGAGAGAGGGGGGGCGAGAGAGGGGGGGCGCGGGCGAGAGAGGGGGTCGCAGGCGAGAGAGGGGGGCGCGGGCGAGAGGGGGGCGCGGGCGAGAGAGGGGGGCGCGGGCGAGAGAGGGGGCGCGGGCGAGAGAGGGGGCGCGGGCGAGAGAGGGGGCGCGGGCGAGAGAGGGGGGCGCGGGCGAGAGAGGGGGGCGCGGGCGAGAGAGGGGGGCGCGGGCGAGAGAAGGGGCGCGGGCGAGAGAAGGGGCGCGGGCGAGAGAAGGGGGGCGAGCGAGGGAGGGCGCGGGCGAGCGAGGGAGGGCGCGGGCGAGAGAGGGGGGGGCGAGGGCGAGAGAGGGGGGGGCGAGGGCGAGAGAGGGGGGGCGCGGGCGAGAGAGGGGGGGCGCGGGCGAGAGAGGGGGGGCGCGGGCGAGAGAGGGGGGGCGCGGGCGAGAGAGGGGGGGCGCGGGCGAGAGAGGGGGGGCGCGGGCGAGAGAGGGGGGGCGCGGGCGAGAGAGGGGGGGCGCGGGCGAGAGAGGGGGGGCGCGGGCGAGAGAGGGGGGGCGCGGGCGAGAGAGGGGGGGCGCGGACGAAAGTGGGGGGGCGCGGACGAGAGAGGGGGGGCGCGGACGAGAGAGGGGGGGCGCGGACGAGAGAGGGGGGGCGCGGACGAGAGAGGGGGGGCGCGGACGAGAGAGGGGGGGCGCGGGCGAGAGAGAGGGGGGGGCGGGCGAGAGAGAAGGGGGGGCACGGGCGAGAGAGAAGGGGGGGCACGGGCGAGAGAGAAGGGGGGGCACGGGCGAGAGAGAAGGGGGGCACGGGCGAGAGAGAAGGGGGGCGCGGGCGAGAGAGAAGGGGGGGCGCGGGCGAGAGAGAAGGGGGGGCGCGGGCGAGAGAGAGGAGGGGCGCGGGCGAGAGAGAGGAGGGGCGCGGGCGAGAGAGAGGAGGGGCGCGGGCGAGAGAGAGGGGGGCGCGGGCGAGAGAGAGGGGGGCGCGGGCGAGAGAGAGGGGGGCGCGGGCGAGAGAGAGGGGGGCGCGGGCGAGAGAGAGGGGGGCGCGGGCGAGAGAGAGAGAGAGGAGGGGCGCGGGCGAGAGAGAGAGAGAGGAGGGGCGCGGGCGAGAGAGAGAGAGAGGAGGGGCGCGGGCGAGAGAGAGAGAGAGGAGGGGCGCGGGCGAGAGAGAGAGAGAGGAGGGGCGCGGGCGAGAGAGAGAGAGAGGAGGGGCGCGGGCGAGAGAGGAGGGGCGCGGGCGAGAGAGGAGGGGCGCGGGCGAGAGAGGAGGGGCGCGGGCGAGAGAGGAGGGGCGCGGGCGAGAGAGGAGGGGCGCGGGCGAGAGAGGAGGGGCGCGGGCGAGAGAGGAGGGGCGCGGGCGAGAGAGGAGGGGCGCGGGCGAGAGAGGAGGGGCGCGGGCGAGAGAGGAGGGGCGCGGGCGAGAGAGGAGGGGCGCGGGCGAGAGAGGAGGGGCGCGGGCGAGAGAGGAGGGGCGCGGGCGAGAGAGGAGGGGCGCGGGCGAGAGAGAGAGAGGAGGGGCGCGGGCGAGAGAGAGAGAGGAGGGGCGCGGGCGAGAGAGAGAGAGGAGGGGCGCGGGCGAGAGAGAGAGAGGAGGGGCGCGGGCGAGAGAGAGAGAGGAGGGGCGCGGGCGAGAGAGAGAGAGGAGGGGCGCGGGCGAGAGAGAGAGAGGAGGGGCGCGGGCGAGAGAGAGGAGGGGCGCGGGCGAGAGAGAGAGGAGGGGCGCGGGCGAGAGAGGGGGCGCGGGCGAGAGAGGCGGCGGGGGCGAGAGAGGAGGGGCGCGGGCGAGAGAGGCGGCGGGGGCGAGAGAGGCGGCGGCGGGGGCGAGAGAGGCGGCGGCGGGGGCGAGAGAGGCGGCGGCGGGGGCGAGAGAGGCGGCGGCGGGGGCGAGAGAGGCGGCGGCGGGGGCGAGAGAGGCGGCGGCGGGGGCGAGAGAGGCGGCGGCGGGGGCGAGAGAGGCGGCGGCGGGGGCGAGAGAGGCGGCGGCGGGGGCGAGAGAGGCGGCGGCGGGGGCGAGAGAGGCGGCGGCGGGGGCGAGAGAGGCGGAGGCGGGGGCGAGAGAGGAGGAGGCGGGGGCGAGAGAGGAGGAGGCGGGGGCGAGAGAGGAGGAGGCGGGGGCGAGAGAGGAGGAGGCGGGGGCGAGAGAGGAGGAGGCGGGGGCGAGAGAGGAGGAGGCGGGGGCGAGAGAGGAGGAGGCGGGGGCGAGAGAGGAGGAGGCGGGGGCGAGAGAGGAGGAGGCGGGGGCGAGAGTGGAGGAGGCGGGGGCGAGAGTGGAGGAGGCGGGGGCGAGAGTGGAGGAGGCGGGGGCGAGAGTGGAGGAGGCGAGAGTGGAGGAGGCGGGGGCGAGAGTGGAGGAGGCGGGGGCGAGAGAGGAGGAGGCGGGGGCGAGAGAGGAGGAGGCGGGGGCGAGAGAGGAGGAGGCGGGGGCGAGAGAGGAGGAGGCGGGGGCGAGAGAGGAGGAGGCGGGGGCGAGAGAGGAGGAGGCGGGGGCGAGAGAGGAGGAGGAGGCACTTCCTGCAGCTGTCATATATGTAAAGCGCTACTCCTCCCCTCCCCTTCACTACTGATGTGTGACACCGCCCCCGCTGTATGTGACACCAGCCCCGCCCCCGCTGTATGTGACACCAGCCCCGCCCCCATTCTGTGACACCAGCCCCGCCCCCATTCTGTGACACCAGCCCCGCCCCCGCTGAGTGTGTCTCCAGCTTCTCCCTGCCGTGACGCCAGCCCCGCCCCCGCCGCGTGACGCCAGCCCCGCCGCGTGACGCCAGCCCCGCCCCCGCCGCGTGACGCCAGCCTCGCCCCCGCCCCGTGACGCCAGCCCCGCCCCCGCCGCGTGACGCCAGCCCCGCCCCCGCCGCGTGACGCCAGCCCCGCCCCCGCCGCGTGACGCCAGCCCCGCTGCGTGACACCAGCCCCGCCCCCGCTGCGTGACACCAGCCCCGCCCCCGCTGCGTGACACCAGCCCCGCCCCCGCTGCGTGACACCAGCCCCGCCCCCGCTGTGTGACACCAGCCCCGCCCCCGCTGCGTGACACCAGCCCCGCCCCCGCTGTGTGACACCAGCCCCGCCCTCACCTTCAGCCGGTTGTTCTCGTGCTTCAGGTGCTTGATGGAGAAGCGCAGGGTGTCGATCTGCTGCAGCAGCAGCGGCGAGTCCTTCACCTGCACCGGCCCGGAGCCGTTCAGCAAGGACTGGCCGGCCGGCACACCTGACAGGACAGGAAGCAATCAGAGGGATGGAAACCGTCCCAGGACGGCAGGACTACACTTCCGGCACATGCAGGTCTGGTTCCTAGGGGCGCCCCTCACTGCACCAGGGACCCCAGTACACAGGATGGATACACCGGACCCGGCGGGGGTGCTGCATGCACAATACGGGCGGAATGGAACATTCACACTGTGACCACCAAGCAGCTCTGCGCATCACAGCAGCTCCGGTCATAGCTACAGAAAACGCCCAGAGGATTTCCACAGCTCTTGTACTCTACACACATCCGATGCTGCATCCAGAGCAAAATGCACTGTGTGTTATACTCCAAGCACACCAAAAGCTGTAGCTGAAAAGGGGAGTGATGAGGGCAGCTCTGGATGTGACTGGAGTAGGAAAGCAGTAAGTGCAGCTCTGGATGTGACTGGAGTACAAGAGCAGTAAGTGGAGCTCTGGATGTGACTGGAGTACAAGAGCAGTAAGTGCAGCTCTGGATGTGACTAGCACGTGGGCCTGCGCGGGGGGCAGACAGGGTGATGCATGCGCACGCGCGTTACTGTACCTCTCTGCTCCTCCTCTATCGTGTGCAGAGAGGGAAGAGCATACGCCCCCGGGAGGTTAGTGAGCGCGCGCCAGGGAGAGAAAGGGCGGTCATTAAGAGGCGGAGTCATCCCAATCCCCTCCCACATTGTTACCCCAGGGCCGCTCCTACCTCCAGCCACACCGGACACGATGGAGGCCACCGGGGATCCGCGCAGGCCCTCGATGGTGCGCTTGGACTGGTTACTGAGCCGCTGGCGGAGCTCGGCCTTCTCCGACTCCAGCTGGTCGATGTCGGCCTGTAGGGCATCCATGGTCTCCTCAAACTCCCTGCACAGAGACCACCCGTCAGTATGCTGTGCGAGACCACCCGCCAGTGCAACGCTACGCCAGACCACCCGCAAGTGCAACGCTACGCCAGACCACCCGCCAGTGCAACGCTACGCCAGACCACCCGCCAGTGCAAAGCTACGCCAGACCACCCGCCAGTGCAACGCTACGCCAGACCACCCGCCAGTGCAAAGCTACGCCAGACCACCCGCCAGTGCAACGCTACGCCAGACCACCCGCCCGTGCAACGCTGCGCGAGACCAACCGCCAGTGAAACGCTGCGCCAGACCACCCGCCAGTGCAACGCTACGCCAGACCACCCGCCAGTGCAACGCTACGCCAGACCACCCGCCAGTGCAACGCTACGCCAGACCACCCGCCAGTGCAACGCTACGCCAGACCACCCGCCAGTGCAACGCTACGCCAGACAACCCGCCAGTGCAACGCTACGCCAGACCACCCGCCAGTGCAACGCTACGCCAGACCACCCGCCAGTGCAACGCTACGCCAGACCACCCGCCAGTGCAACGCTACGCCAGACCACCCGCCAGTGCAACGCTACGCCAGACCACCCGCCAGTGCAACGCTACGCCAGACCACCCGCCAGTGCCAACGCTACGCCAGACCACCCGCCAGTGCAACGCTGCGCCAGACAACCCGCCAGTGAAACGCTACGCCAGACCAACCGCCAGTGCAACGCTGCGCGAGACCAACCGCCAGTGCAACGCTACGCCAGACCACCCGCCAGTGCAACGCTACGCCAGACCACCCGCCAGTGCAACGCTACGCCAGACCACCCGCCAGTGCAACGCTACGCCAGACCACCCGCCAGTGCAACGCTACGCCAGACCACCCGCCAGTGCAACGCTACGCCAGACCACCCGCCAGTGCAACGCTACGCCAGACCACCCGCCAGTGCAACGCTACGCCAGACCACCCGCCAGTGCAACGCTACGCCAGACCACCCGCCAGTGCAACGCTACGCCAGACCACCCGCCAGTGCAACGCTACGCCAGACCACCCGCCAGTGCAACGCTACGCCAGACCACCCGCCAGTGCAACGCTACGCCAAACCACCAGTCGGTGCAATACCGCACAGCACAGGGCTGATCCCTGCACCACCATCCCCTTCCGCCACCACCAATATGGCGGCCGCCTCACTTCTCCTTCTTCCTCAGCAGCGTCTGCGTCTCCTCCAGCTTGGTCTGGATCTTCTCCACCCGCTCGTCGGCCTCCTTAGAGGCGCTGTCCAACTTCTTCTCCAGAAGACTGAGGCGCACGTTGGCTTCACTCAGCTCCTCGCCCTGCGAGCAAAGACACAGGCGACCGGGTTACCCGGCTCGGCAGCACACCGGGGGAGGGGGGGTTACCCGGCTCGGCGGAGCTCCGGGGGAGGGGTTACCCGACTCGGCGGCGCACAGGGGGAAGGGGTTACCCGACTCGGCGGCGCACAGGGGGAAGGGGTTACCCGGCTCGGCGGCGCACAGGGGGAAGGGGTTACCCGGCTCGGCGGCGCACAGGGGGAAGGGGTTACCCGGCTCGGCGGCGCACAGGGGGAAGGGGTTACCCGGCTCGGCGGCGCACAGGGGGAAGGGGTTACCCGGCTCGGCGGCGCACAGGGGGAAGGGGTTACCCGGCTCGGCGGCGCACAGGGGGAAGGGGTTACCCGGCTCGGCGGCGCACAGGGGGAAGGGGTTACCCGGCTCGGCGGCGCACAGGGGGAAGGGGTTACCCGGCTCGGCGGCGCACAGGGGGAAGGGGTTACCCGGCTCGGCGGCGCACAGGGGGAAGGGGTTACCCGGCTCGGCGGCGCACAGGGGGAAGGGGTTACCCGGCTCGGCGGCGCACAGGGGGAAGGGGTTACCCGGCTCGGCGGCGCACAGGGGGAAGGGGTTACCCGGCTCGGCGGCGCACAGGGGGAGGGGTTACCCGGCTCGGCGGCGCACCGGGGGAGGGGGTTACCCGGCTCGGAAGCGCACAGGGGGAGGGGTTACCCGGCTCGGAAGCGCACAGGGGGAGGGGGTTACCCGGCTCGGCGGCGCACCGGGGGAGGGGTTGCTGTTCAGAATTCACCTTTATCTTCAGAGATTTCTTTAACTCCTTAATGACCGTCTCTCTGTCTTCTAACTTCAATCCTAATCCCTCGGCATCCGTGATCTCGGCTCGCAGGGCGGCTGCTCGCTGCTCCACCGGGGGAGGGGTCTGGAAAGAGACCGCAGGACTCGTGTGAGTGATAAGCCCCGCCCAGCAGACTCCCAGCCCTATAAACCCCTCCCACCCCTATGATAAGCCCCACCCAGCACACTTCCCTGCCCTACAAGCCCCTTTCAACCTACAATAAGCCCCTCCCAGCAGACTCTGCACCCCATGACAAGCTCCTCCCAGCATTATAAGCCCCTCCTAGAAGACTCGCCACATGACAAGCTCCTCCCAGCCCTATAAGCCCCACCCAGTAGACTAGCCACCCCATGACAAGCCCCTTCCAGTCCAGCCCTATAATCCCCTCACAGTAGACTTTCCACCCTATGACAAGCTCCTCCCAGCCCTATAAGCCCCTCCCAGTAGACTCCCCACCCCATGACAAGCTCCTCCCAGCCCTACAAGCCCCTCCCAGTAGACTCCCCACCCATGACAAGCTCCTCCCAGCACTATTAGCCCCTCCCAGTAGACTCCCCACCCCATGACAAGCTCCTCCCAGCACTATAAGCCCCTCCCAGTAGACTCCCCACCCCATGACAAGCTCCTCCCAGCACTATATGCCCCTCTCAGTAGACTCCCCACCCCATGACAAGCTCCTCCCAGCACTATAAGCCCCTCCCAGTAGACTCGACACCACATGACAAGCTTCTCCCAGCCCTATAAGCCCCTCCCAGTAGACTCCCCACCCCATGACAAGCTCCTCCCAGCGGCCGCCCTTCACCTTGCTCTGCGGCTTCTCGGCGTCGTACTCGCCCTCCTGCATGGCGGTGGCCATCTTGTTCATGGTGGCCATCAGGATGGCGCAGGACTGGCGGAGGCACTCGTACGGGTTGCTGCCCTGCGTGCCGTAGATCTACAGACAGAGCAGAGGCCGTCAGCGTCCCGCAGTGCAGACACCGCTCCTCCGCAGCCGGTGCAGCTGCCCTCACCTGGTCCGCGGCCTTGAAGGCCACGTCCTCCAGTCTCAGAGCCTGCAGCCCCTCGCTCTCCCCTAGAGGGGCGATCATCTGCGCCCCCGCGGCCGCCACCTCCTGGAACACCGCCACCACGCACTTCAGGTGTTTACGGCAGTCTAAGAGGGTCTCTGATACCTGCGGGACGAGAGCCGGATAATGGGGGTTATTCCAGGACCATCACGCACCGCCGTGCAGCACGCGCTAGCACCGCGCAGCACACACACCAGTACCGCGCAGCACACACACCAGTACCGCGCAGCACACACCACACCAATACCCACCACACCAATACCACGCAGCACACACCACACCAGCACCGCGCAGCACACACCACACCAGCACCGCGCAGCACACACCACACCAGCACCGCGCAGCACACACCAATACCACGCAGCACACACCACACCAGCACCGCGCAGCACACACCACACCAGCACCGCGTAGCACACACCACACCAGCACCGCGCAGCACACACCACACCAGCACCGCGCAGCACACACCACACCAGCACCGCGCAGCACACACCACACCAGCACCGCGCAGCACACACCACACCAGCACCGCGCAGCACACACCACACCAGCACCGCGCAGCACACACCACACCAGCACCGCGCAGCACACACCAATACCACGCAGCACACACCACACCAGCACCGCGCAGCACACACCACACCAGCACCGCGCAGCACACACCACACCAGCACTCACCTGCGGCCCGAAGCTGAGCGCTGCCGGGATCCCTGCCGCCTCCGTGCCCGGCATCCGCCGCCGGATCTTCTTACAAAACTGCCGGATGTCGCTGCACGACGTCTCCAGATCCTTCAGCAGCACTGAGAAGTCCGAGCTCTCCTGCCCAAGCTGCCAATGATGGGGGGAGTAGTACTGGTGAGTGCAGCAGTAGTGGGGATGATGGGTGCAGCTGTAGGGGGGGGTGACGGGTGCAGTTGTAGGGGGGGATGATGGGTGCAGCTGTAGGGGGGGATGACGGGTGCAGCTGTAGGGGGGGATGACGGGTGCAGCTGTAGGGGGGGATGACGGGTGCAGCTGTAGGGGGGGGGTGACGGGTGCAGCTGTAGGGGGGGGGTGACGGGTGCAGCTGTAGGGGGGGGTGATGGGTGCAGCTGTAGGGGGGGGTGACGGGTGCAGCTGTAGGGGGGGGTGATGGGTGCAGCTGTAGGGGGGGGTGACGGGTGCAGCTGTAGGGGGGGGTGACGGGTGCAGCTGTAGGGGGGGTGACGGGTGCAGCTGTAGGGGGGGTGACGGGTGCAGCTGTAGGGGGGGTGACGGGTGCAGCTGTAGGGGGGGTGACGGGTGCAGCTGTAGGGGGGGGTGACGGGTGCAGCTGTAGGGGGGGGTGACGGGTGCAGCTGTAGGGGGGGGTGACGGGTGCAGCTGTAGGGGGGGTGACGGGTGCAGCTGTAGGGGGGGGTGATGGGTGCAGCTGTAGGGGGGGGTGACGGGTGCAGCTGTGGGGGGGGGTGACGGGTGCAGCTGTAGGGGGGGGTGACGGGTGCAGCTGTAGGGGGGGGTGACGGGTGCAGCTGTAGGGGGGGTGACGGGTGCAGCTGTAGGGGGGGTGACGGGTGCAGCTGTAGGGGGGGTGACGGGTGCAGCTGTAGGGGGGGGTGACGGGTGCAGCTGTAGGGGGGGGTGATGGGTGCAGCTGTAGGGGGGGTGACGGGTGCAGCTGTAGGGGGGGGTGACGGGTGCAGCTGTAGGGGGGGTGATGGGTGCAGCTGTAGGGGGGGGTGATGGGTGCAGCTGTAGGGGGGGGTGATGGGTGCAGCTGTAGGGGGGATGACGGGTGCAGCTGTAGGGGGGGGTGACGGGTGCAGCTGTAGGGGGGGGTGACGGGTGCAGCTGTAGGGGGGGATGATGGGTGCAGCTGTAGGGGGGGGTGACGGGTGCAGCTGTAGGGGGGGGTGACGGGTGCAGCTGTAGGGGGGGATGATGGGTGCAGCTGTAGGGGGGGATGATGGGTGCAGCAGTGGGGGGATGATCGTAGCCGTAGTGACTCACATGCAGGAAGGCGCGCAGTCGTCTGACTTCGACCCCCATACAGTCCAGAGCGCTCTGTGTGAACTGTGGAGAGAAAGGAGAGCGTCAGACCCGGAGCGTACCACACCCGGGACCGGGGGGAGACCCGGAGCGTACCACACCCGGGACCGGGGGGAGACCCGGAGCGTACCACACCCGGGACCGGGGGAGAGACCCGGAGCGTACCACACCCGGGACCGGGGGGAGACCAGGAGCGTACCACACCCGGGACCGGGGGGGAGACCCGGAGCGTACCACACCCGGGACCGGGGGGGGAGACCCGGAGCGTACCACACCCGGGACCGGGGGGGAGACCCGGAGCGTACCACACCCGGGACCGGGGGGGAGACCCGGAGCGTACCACACCCGGGACCGGGGGGAGACCAGGAGCGTACCACACCCGGGACCGGGGGGGAGACCCGGAGCGTACCACACCCGGGACCGGGGGGGGAGACCCGGAGCGTACCACACCCGGGACCGGGGGGGAGACCCGGAGCGTACCACACCCGGGACCGGGGGGGAGACCCGGAGCGTACCACACCCGGGACCGGGGGG
This sequence comes from Phyllobates terribilis, assembly GCF_046119375.1. Classification (NCBI taxonomy): domain Eukaryota; kingdom Metazoa; phylum Chordata; class Amphibia; order Anura; family Dendrobatidae; genus Phyllobates; species Phyllobates terribilis. Next base: position 1,237,804,686 of record NW_027362761.1, on the reverse strand, counting down.
GAGACCCGGAGCGTACCACACCCGGGACCGGGGGGGAGACCCGGAGCGTACCACACCCGGGACCGGGGGGGAGACCCGGAGCGTACCACACCCGGGACCGGGGGGGAGACCCGGAGCGTACCACACCCGGGACCGGGGGGGAGACCCGGAGCGTACCACACCCGGGACCGGGGGGGAGACCCGGAGCGTACCACACCCGGGACCGGGGGGGAGACCCGGAGCGTACCACACCCGGGACCGGGGGGGGAGACCCGGAGCGTACCACACCCGGGACCGGGGGGGAGACCCGGAGCGTACCACACCCGGGACCGGGGGAGAGACACGGACGGGGCGGCGCTTACCTTGATGTGGTCGGACAGCTGCATGGTGCAGTCCTCGGGTTGGTCCGCCAGGTGGATGCTGTACAGGTGCTGGAGGGGCAGAGAACAGAACAGATGAGGGGGCGGCCGAGGAGGAGGAGCCGTCAGCCGGGGGAGCAGGAGGAGCCGTCAGCCGGGGGAGCAGGAGGATCCGTCAGCCGGGGGAGCAGGAGGAGCCGTCAGCCGGGGGAGCAGGAGGAGCCGTCAGCCGGGGGAGCAGGAGGAGCCGTCAGCCGGGGGAGCAGGAGGAGCCGTCAGCCGGGGGAGCAGGAGGAGCCGTCAGCCGGGGGAGCAGGAGGAGCCGTCAGCCGGGGGAGCAGGAGGAGCCGTCAGCCGGGGGAGCAGGAGGAGCCGTCAGCCGGGGGAGCAGGAGGAGCCGTCAGCCGGGGGAGCAGGAGGAGCCGTCAGCCGGGGGAGCAGGAGGAGCCGTCAGCCGGGGGAGCAGGAGGAGCCGTCAGCCGGGGGAGCAGGAGGAGCCGTCAGCCGGGGGAGCAGGAGGAGCCGTCAGCCGGGGGAGCAGGAGGAGCCGTCAGCCGGGGGAGCAGGAGGAGCCGTCAGCCGGGGGAGCAGGAGGAGCCGTCAGCCGGGGGAGCAGGAGGAGCCGTCAGCCGGGGGAGCAGGAGGAGCCGTCAGCCGGGGGAGCAGGAGGAGCCGTCAGCCGGGGGAGCAGGAGGAGCCGTCAGCCGGGGGAGCAGGAGGAGCCGTCAGCCGGGGGAGCAGGAGGAGCCGTCAGCCGGGGGAGCAGGAGGAGCCGTCAGCCGGGGGCGCAGGAGGAGCCGTCAGCCGGGGGAGCAGGAGGAGCCGTCAGCCGGGGGAGCGGCCTCAACTGTCCGATACGTCGGCAGACGCTCTTGTACAGGGGAGCAGAGCAGCTGACAATCATTAATGCCCCCCCACTATACGAGAACAGCCCCAGCACTATACGAGTACAGCCCCCGCACTATACGAGAACAGCCCCAGCACTATACGAGTACAGCCCCCGCACTATACGAGTACAGCCCCCGCACTATACGAGTACAGCCCCCGCACTATACGAGTACAGCCCCCGCACTATACGAGAACAGCCCCAGCACTATACGAGTACAGCCCCCGCACTATACGAGTACAGCCCCCGCACTATACGAGTACACCCCCCGCACTATACGAGTACAGCCCCCGCACTATACGAGTACAGCCCCCGCACTATACGAGTACAGCCCCCGCACTATACGAGTACACCCCCCGCACTATACGAGTACAGCCCCCGCACTATACGAGAACAGCCCCCGCACTATACGAGTACAGCCCCCGCACTATACGAGTACAGCCCCCGCACTATACGAGTACAGCCCCCGCACTATACGAGTACACCCCCCGCACTATACGAGTACACCCCCCGCACTATACGAGTACACCCCCCGCACTATACGAGTACACCCCCCGCACTATACGAGTACACCCCCCGCACTATACGAGTACACCCCCCGCACTATACGAGTACACCCCCCGCACTATAAGAGTACAGCCCCCGCACTATACGAGTACAGCCCCCGCACTATACGAGTACAGCCCCCGCACTATACGAGAACAGCCCCCGCACTATACGAGAACAGCCCCCGCACTATACGAGAACAGCCCCCGCACTATACGAGAACAGCCCCCGCACTATACGAGTACAGCCCCCGCACTATACGAGTACAGCCCCCGCACTATACGAGTACAGCCCCCGCACTATACGAGTACAGCCCCCGCACTATACGAGTACAGCCCCCGCACTATACGAGTACACCCCCCGCACTATACGAGTACACCCCCCGCACTATACGAGTACACCCCCCGCACTATACGAGTACACCCCCCGCACTATACGAGTACAGCCCCCGCACTATACGAGTACAGCCCCCGCACTATACGAGTACACCCCCCGCACTATACGAGTACAGCCCCCGCACTATACGAGTACAGCCCCCGCACTATACGAGTACAGCCCCCGCACTATACGAGTACAGCCCCAGCACTATACGAGTACACCCCCCGCACTATACGAGTACAGCCCCCGCACTATACGAGTACAGCCCCCGCACTATACGAGTACAGCCCCCGCACTATACGAGTACAGCCCCAGCACTATACGAGTACAGCCCCCGCACTATACGAGTACAGCCCCCGCACTATACGAGTACAGCCCCCGCACTATACGAGTACAGCCCCAGCACTATACGAGTACACCCCCCGCACTATACGAGTACAGCCCCCGCACTATACGAGTACAGCCCCCGCACTATACGAGTACAGCCCCAGCACTATACGAGTACACCCCCCGCACTATACGAGTACAGCCCCAGCACTATACGAGTACAGCCCCCGCACTATACGAGTACAGCCCCCGCACTATACGAGTACAGCCCCCGCACTATACGAGTACAGCCCCCGCACTATACGAGTACAGCCCCCGCACTATACGAGTACAGCCCCCGCACTATACGAGTACAGCCCCCGCACTATACGAGTACAGCCCCCGCACTATACGAGTACAGCCCCCGCACTATACGAGTACAGCCCCCGCACTATACGAGTACAGCCCCCGCACTATACGAGTACAGCCCCCGCACTATACGAGTACAGCCCCCGCACTATGAGTACAGCCCCCGCACTATGAGTACAGCCCCCGCACTATACGAGTACAGCCCCCGCACTATACGAGTACAGCCCCCGCACTATACGAGTACAGCCCCCGCACTATACGAGTACAGCCCCCGCACTATACGAGTACACCCCCAGCACTATACGAGTACAGCCCCCGCACTATACGAGTACAGCCCCCCGCACTATACGAGTACAGCCCCCCGCACTATACGAGTACACCCCCAGCACTATACGAGTACAGCCCCCGCACTATACGAGTACAGCCCCCGCACTATACGAGTACAGCCCCCGCACTATACGAGTACAGCCCCCGCACTATATGAGCACACCCCCGCAGTATATGAGCACACCCCCGCACTATACGAGTACAGCCCCCGCACTATATGAGCACACCCCCGCAGTATATGAGCACACCCCCGCAGTATATGAGCACACCCCCGCACTATACGAGTACAGCCCCCGCACTATATGAGCACACCCCCGCAGTATATGAGCACACCCCCGCAGTATATGAGCACACCCCCGCAGTATATGAGCACACCCCCGCAGTATATGAGCACACCCCCGCAGTATATGAGCACAGCCCCGCCCCCGTGTGGTGGCACCTGGTAATACTTGATGGCCTTGGTGAGCGGCTCCACGTTCACCGTCTCGTCCAGCTGATCCTTGTGCAGTAACTCTATCAGGAGGTCGAGGGAGCGCTCGTGCACGCTCATCTCCGGGTACAGCATGCCCACCTTCTTGTAGACCTCCGCGCTGCATTTACTGAGAGCCCTGAAGACAAAGCAGACGTCAGACCGGACGCCGAGACTGCGCCGAACCTGCCGACACACGCGGCTCCATACAGGCCGGACCGGGGGAGGAGGGGCGGAAATCACAGGACGGAGACGGCTCTGCTCTGTACACGATGGACCCAGCCCAGGAACCCCGGCACCTCCGACCTCCGCTGCGGTCACCGAGGTCATTAATGGTCGTCTGAGGAAGGTTCTGCCGCTGAATGTACAAATCATCAAGATCCACTGCTGGCAGCTCCTGTGTAATCACCGACCAGTGACGTCCCCGATGGAGACAAGTCCAGAGACGCTGCCGGCAGCTCCTGTGTAATCACCGACCAGTGACGTCCCCGATGGAGACAAGTCCAGAAACGCTGCCGGCAGCTCCTGTGTAATCACCGACCAGTGACGTCCCCGATGGAGACAAGTCCAGAAACGCTGCCGGCAGCTCCTGTGTAATCACCGACCAGTGACGTCCCTGATGGAGACAAGTCCAGAGACGCTGCCGGCAGCTCCTGTGTAATCACCGACCAGTGACGTCCCCGATGGAGACAAGTCCGGAGACGCTGCCGGCAGCTCCTGTGTAATCACCGACCAATGACGTCCCTGATGGAGACAAGTCCAGAGACGCTGCCGGCAGCTCCTGTGTAATCACCGACCAGTGACGTCCCTGATGGAGACAAGTCCGGAGACGCTGCCGGCAGCTCCTGTGTAATCACCGACCAGTGACGTCCCCGATGGAGACAAGTCCGGAGACGCTGCCGGCAGCTCCTGTGTAATCACCGACCAGTGACGTCCCCGATGGAGACAAGTCCGGAGACGCTGCCGGCAGCTCCTATGTAATCACCGACCAGTGACGTCCCTGATGGAGACAAGTCCGGAGACGCTGCCGGCAGCTCCTGTGTAATCACCGACCAGTGACGTCCCCGATGGAGACAAGTCCAGAGACGCTGCCGGCAGCTCCTGTGTAATCACCGACCAATGACGTCCCTGATGGAGACAAGTCCAGAGACGCTGCTGGCAGCTCCTGTGTAATCACCGACCAATGACGTCCCCGATGGAGACAAGTCCGGAGACGCTGCCGGCAGCTCCTGTGTAATCACCGACCAATGACGTCCCCGATGGAGACAAGTCCGGAGACGCTGCCGGCAGCTCCTGTGTAATCACCGACCAATGACGTCCCTGATGGAGACAAGTCCGGAGACGCTGCCGGCAGCTCCTGTGTAATCACCGACCAGTGACGTCCCCGATGTGCTGGATGGTGAGAAGTCTGGAGATGCGGGAGCAGGTTTAGGCCACACAGCGACTCACAAATGGCTGAAACGTTTCCATTGTTTGCAGATCAGTCTCCATCCTGGGATTTCCATCATTCACGACTTCTCAATTTTGAGGAGTGAATCACATCGCCCCTCCTCCACCACTATACACCCAATCACAGTGCATCAGAGCTCAGCTGCATCTGTTCTGTGTCCTCATACATTACATGCAGAAGTACTACTGATCCCAGCAAGCAGAATGAACAGTCATCACTGCTCCGCACAGCCAACACTGACACCTAGTGGTACAATGCAAACCGACAGCCAACACTGACACCTAGTGGTACAATGCAAACCGACAGCCAACACTGACACCTAGTGGTACAATACAAACCGACAGCCAACACTGACACCTAGTGGTACAATACAAACCGACAGCCAACACTGACACCTAGTGGTACAATACAAACCGACAGCCAACACTGACACCTAGTGGTACAATACAAACCGACAGGCAACACTGACACCTAGTGGTACAATACAAACCGACAGGCAACACTGACACCTAGTGGTACAATACAAACCGACAGGCAACACTGACACCTAGTGGTACAATACAAACCGACATGCAACACTGACACCTAGTGGTACAATGCAAACCGACAGCCAACACTGACACCTAGTGGTACAATACAAACCGACAGCCAACACTGACACCTAGTGGAGAATGCAAACCGACAGCCAACACTGACACCTAGTGGTACAATACAAACCGACAGGCAACACTGACACCTAGTGGTACAATACAAACCGACAGCCAACACTGACACCTAGTGGTACAATACAAACCGACAGCCAACACTGACACCTAGTGGTACAATGCAAACCGACAGGCAACACTGACACCTAGTGGTACAATACAAACCGACAGCCAACACTGACACCTAGTGGTACAATACAAACCGACAGCCAACACTGACACCTAGTGGTACAATACAAACCGACAGCCAACACTGACACCTAGTGGTACAATGCAAACCGACAGCCAACACTGACACCTAGTGGTACAATGCAAACCAACAGCCAACACTGACACCTAGTGGTACAATACAAACCGACAGGCAACACTGACACCTAGTGGTACAATACAAACCGACATGCAACACTGACACCTAGTGGTACAATGCAAACACGACAGCCAACACTGACACCTAGTGGTACAATACAAACCGACAGCCAACACTGACACCTAGTGGTACAATACAAACCGACAGCCAAAACTGACACCTAGTGGTACAATACAAACCGGCAGCCAACACTGACACCTAGTGGTACAATGCAAACCGACAGCCAACATTGACACCTAGTGGTACAATGCAAACCGACAGCCAACACTGACACCTAGTGGTACAATACAAACCGACAGGCAACACTGACACCTAGTGGTACAATACAAACCAACAGCCAACACTGACACCTAGTGGTACAATGCAAACACGACAGCCAACACTGACACCTAGTGGTACAATGCAAACCGACAGGCAACACTGACACCTAGTGGTACAATACAAACCGACAGGCAACACTGACACCTAGTGGTACAATACAAACCGACAGGCAACACTGACACCTAGTGGTACAATACAAACCGACAGCCAACACTGACACCTAGTGGTACAATACAAACCGACAGGCAACACTGACACCTAGAGGAGAATGCAAACCGACAGGCAACACTGACACCTAGTGGTACAATACAAACCGACAGGCAACACTGACACCTAGAGGAGAATGCAAACCGACAACCAAAACTGACACCTAGTGGTACAATACAAACCGACAGCCAACACTGACACCTAGTGGAGAATGCAAACCGAGAGCCAACACTGACACCTAGTGGAGAATGCAAACCGACAGCCAACACTGACACCTAGTGGTACAATACAAACCGACAGCCAACACTGACACCTAGTGGTACAATACAAACCGACAGCCAACACTGACACCTAGTGGTACAATACAAACCGACAGCCAACACTGACACCTAGTGGTACAATACAAACCAACAGCCAACACTGACACCTAGTGGAGAATGCAAACCGATAGCCAACACTGACACCTAGTGGTACAATGCAAACCGACAGCCAACACTGACACCTAGTGGTACAATACAAACCAACAGCCAACACTGACACCTAGTGTAGAATGCAAACCGACAGCCAACACTGACACCTAGTGGTACAATACAAACCGACAGGCAACACTGACACCTAGAGGAGAATGCAAACCGACAGCCAACACTGACACCTAGTGGTACAATACAAACCGACAGGCAACACTGACACCTAGTGGAGAATGCAAACCGACAGCCAACACTGACACCTAGTGGTACAATACAAACCGACAGGCAACACTGACACCTAGAGGAGAATGCAAACCGACAGCCAACACTGACACCTAGTGGTACAATGCAAACCGACAGCCAACACTGACACCTAGTGGTACAATACAAACCAAGAGCCAACACTGACACCTAGTGGTACAATGCAAACCGACAGCCAACACTGACACCTAGTGGTACAATACAAACCGACAGGCAACACTGACACCTAGTGGTACAATACAAACCGACAGCCAACACTGACACCTAGTGGAGAATGCAAACCGACAGCCAACACTGACACCTAGTGGTACAATACAAACCGACAGCCAACACTGACACCTAGTGGTACAATACAAACCGACAGCCAACACTGACACCTAGTGGTACAATACAAACCGACAGCCAACACTGACACCTAGTGGTACAATACAAACCGACAGCCAACACTGACACCTAGTGGTACAATACAAACCGACAGCCAACACTGACACCTAGTGGTACAATACAAACCAACAGCCAACACTGACACCTAGTGGAGAATGCAAACCGATAGCCAACACTGACACCTAGTGGTACAATGCAAACCGACAGCCAACACTGACACCTAGTGGAGAATGCAAACCGATAGCCAACACTGACACCTAGTGGTACAATGCAAACCGACAGCCAACACTGACACCTAGTGGTACAATACAAACCAACAGCCAACACTGACACCTAGTGTAGAATGCAAACCGACAGCCAACACTGACACCTAGTGGTACAATACAAACCGACAGGCAACACTGACACCTAGAGGAGAATGCAAACCGACAGCCAACACTGACACCTAGTGGTACAATACAAACCGACAGCCAACACTGACACCTAGTGGTACAATACAAACCGACAGCCAACACTGACACCTAGTGGTACAATACAAACCAACAGCCAACACTGACACCTAGTGGTACAATGCAAACCGACAGCCAACACTGACACCTAGTGGAGAATACAAACCGACAACCAAAACTGACACCTAGTGGTACAATACAAACCGACAGGCAACACTGACACCTAGTGGTACAATGCAAACCGACAGCCAACACTGACACCTAGTGGTACAATACAAACCAAACAGCCAACACTGACACCTAGTGGTACAATACAAACCAAACAGCCAACACTGACACCTAGTGGTACAATACAAACCGACAGGCAACACTGACACCTAGTGGTACAATGCAAACCGACAGCCAACACTGACACCTAGTGGTACAATGCAAACCGACAGCCAACACTGACACCTAGTGGTACAATACAAACCGACAGCCAATACTGACACCTAGTGGTACAATACAAACCGACAGCCAACACTGACACCTAGTGGTACAATGCAAACCGAAAGCCAACACTGACACCTAGTGGTACAATACAAACCGACAGCCAACACTGACACCTAGTGGTACAATACCAACCGACAGCCAACACTGACACCTAGTGGTACAATACAAACCGACAGAAAACACTGACACCTAGTGGTACAATGCAAACCGACAGCCAACACTGACACCTAGTGGTACAATACAAACCGACAGCCAACACTGACACCTAGTGGTACAATACAAACCGACAGCCAACACTGACACCTAGTGGTACAATGCAAACCGACAGCCAACACTGACACCTAGTGCTACAATACAAACCGACAGCCAACACTGACACCTAGTGGTACAATGCAAACCGACAGCCAACACTGACACCTAGTGGTACAAAACAAACCGACAGCCAACACTGACACCTAGTGGAGAATGCAAACCGACAGCCAACACTGACACCTAGTGGTACAATGCAAACCGACAGCCAACACTGACACCTAGTGGTACAAAACAAACCGACAGCCAACACTGACACCTAGTGGAGAATGCAAACCGACAGCCAACACTGACACGTAGTGGAGAATACAAACCGACAGCCAACACCGACACCTAGTGGTATAATGCAAACACGACAGCCAACACTGACACCTAGTGGTACAATACAAACCAACAGCCAACACTGACACCTAGTGGAGAATGCAAACCGATAGCCAACACCGACACCTAGTGGTACAATGCAAACACGACAGCCAACACCGACACCTAGTGGTGTAATGCAAACACGACAGCCAACACCGACACCTAGTGGTACAATACAAACCGACAGCCAACACCGACACCTAGTGGTACAATGCAAACACGACAGCCAACACCGACACCTAGTGGTATAATGCAAACACGACAGCCAACACTGACACCTAGTGGTACAATACAAACCAACAGCCAACACTGACACCTAGTGGAGAATGCAAACCGATAGCCAACACTGACACCTAGTGGAGAATGCAAACACGACAGCCAACACCGACACCTAGTGGTACAATACAAACCGACAGCCAACACTGACACCTAGTGGAGAATACAAACCGACAGCCAACACTGACACCTAGTGGTACAATGCAAACCGACAGCCAACACTGACACCTAGTGGTACAATACAAACCGACAGCCAACACTGACACCTAGTGGAGAATGCAAACCGACAGCCAACACTGACACCTAGTGGTACAATACAAACCGACAGCCAACACTGACACCTAGTGGTACAATGCAAACCGACAGCCAACACTGACACCTAGTGGTACAATACAAACCGACAGCCAACACTGACACCTAGTGGAGAATGCAAACCGACAGCCAACACTGACACCTAGTGGTACAATGCAAACCGACAGCCAACACTGACACCTAGTGGTACAATACAAACCAAGAGCCAACACTGACACCTAGTGGTACAATGCAAACCGACAGCCAACACTGACACCTAGTGGTACAATGCAAACCGACAGCCAACACTGACACCTAGTGGTACAATACAAACCGACAGCCAACACTGACACCTAGTGGTACAATGCAAACCGACAGCCAACACTGACACCTAGTGGAGAATACAAACCGACAGCCAACACTGACACCTAGTGGTACAATACAAACCGACAGGAAACACTGACACCTAGTGGTACAATGCAAACCGACAGCCAACACTGACACCTAGTGGTACAATGCAAACCGACAGCCAACACTGACACCTTGTGCAGAATGCAAAAAGACAGCCAACACTGACACCTAGTGGTACAATACAAACCGACAGCAAACACTGACACCTAGTGGTACAATACAAACCGACAGCCAACACTGACACCTAGTGATACAATACAAACCGACAGCAAACACTGACACCTAGTGGAGAATGCAAACCGACAGCCAACACTGACACCTAGTGGTACAATACAAACCGACAGCCAACACTGACACCTAGTGGTACAATGCAAACCGACAGCCAACACTGACACCTAGTGGTACAATACAAACCGACAGCCAACACTGACACCTAGTGGAGAATGCAAACCGACAGCCAACACTGACACCTAGTGGTACAATGCAAACCGACAGCCAACACTGACACCTAGTGGTACAATACAAACCAAGAGCCAACACTGACACCTAGTGGTACAATGCAAACCGACAGCCAACACTGACACCTAGTGGAGAATGCAAACCGACAGCCAACACTGACACCTAGTGGTACAATGCAAACCGACAGCCAACACTGACACCTAGTGGTACAATACAAACCGACAGCCAACACTGACACCTAGTGGTACAATGCAAACCGACAGCCAACACTGACACCTAGTGGAGAATACAAACCGACAGCCAACACTGACACCTAGTGGTACAATACAAACCGACAGGAAACACTGACACCTAGTGGTACAATACAAACCGACAGGAAACACTGACACCTAGTGGTACAATGCAAACCGACAGCCAACACTGACACCTAGTGGTACAATGCAAACCGACAGCCAACACTGACACCTAGTGGTACAATACAAACCGACAGCAAACACGGACACCTAGTGGTACAATACAAACAGACAGCAAACACTGACACCTAGTGGAGAATACAAACCGACAGCCAACACTGACACCTAGTGGTACGATGCAAACCGACAGCCAACACTGACACCTAGTGGTACAATACAAACCGACAGCAAACACGGACACCTAGTGGTACAATACAAACAGACAGCCAACACTGACACCTAGTGGTACAATCCAAATCAACAGCCAACACTGACACCTAGTGGTACAATACAAACCGACAGCAAACACTGACACCTAGTGGTACAATACAAACCAACAGCCAACACTGACACCTAGTGGTACAATGCAAACCAACAGCCAACACTGACACCTAGTGGTACAATACAAACCGACAGCAAACACTGACACCTAGTGGTACAATGCAAACCAACAGCCAACACTGACACCTAGTGGTACAATGCAAACCGACAGCCAACACTGACACCTAGTGGTACAATGCAAACCGACAGCAAACACTGACACCTAGTGGAGAATACAAACCGACAGCCAACACTGACACCTAGTGGTACAATACAAACCGACAGCCAACACTGACACCTAGTGGAGAATGCAAACCGACAGCCAACACTGACACCTAGTGGAGAATACAAACCAACAGCCAACACTGACACCTAGTGGTACAATACAAACCGACAGCAAACACTGACACCTAGTGGTACAATACAAACCGACAGCCAACACTGACACCTAGTGGAGAATGCAAACCGACAGCCAACACTGACACCTAGTGCAGAATGCAAACCGACAGCCAACACTGACACCTAGTGGTACAATACAAACCGACAGCAAACACGGACACCTAGTGGTACAATACAAACAGACAGCCAACACTGACACCTAGTGGTACAATACAAACCGACAGCCAACACTGACACCTAGTGGTACAATACAAACCGACAGCCAACACTGACACCTAGTGGTACAATACAAACCGACAGCCAACACTGACACCTAGTGGTACAATGCAAACCGAGAGCCAACACTGACACCTAGTGGTACAATACAAACCAACAGCCAACACTGACACCTAGTGGAGAATGCAAACCGACAGCCAACACTCCGGAGTACAGCTCTGGAGTATAATACAAGAGGTAACTCAGGATCAGTAATGTAATGTATGTACACAGTGACTGCACCAGCAGAATAGTGAGTGCAGCTCTGGAGTATAATACAAGAGGTAACTCAGGATCAGTAATGTAATGTATGTACACAGTGACTGCACCAGCAGAACAGTGAGTGCAGCTCTGGAGTTTAATACAGGATGTAACTCCGGATCAGTAATGTAATGTATGTACACAGTGACTGCACCAGCAGAATAGTGAGTGCAGCTCTGGAGTATAATACAGGATGGAACTCAGGATCCGTAATGTAATGTATGTACACAGTGACTGCACCAGGAGAATAGTGAGTGCAGCTCTGGGGTATAATACAGGATGTAACTCAGGATCAGTAATGTAATGTATGTACACAGTGACTGCACCAGCAGAATAGTGAGTGCAGCTCTGGAGTATAATACAGGAGGTAACTCAGGATCAGTAATGTAATGTATGTACACAGTGACTGCACCAGCAGAATAGTGAGTGCAGCTCTGGGGTATAATACAGGATGTAACTCAGGATCAGTAATGTAATGTATGTACACAGTGACTGCACCAGCAGAATAGTGAGTGCAGCTCTGGAGTATAATACAGGAGGTAACTCAGGATCAGTAATGTAATGTATGTACACAGTGACTGCACCAGCAGAATAGTGAGTGCAGCTCTGGAGTTTAATACAGGATGTAACTCCGGATCAGTAATGTAATGTATGTACACAGTGACTGCACCAGCAGAATAGTGAGTGCAGCTCTGGAGTATAATACAGGATGGAACTCAGGATCCGTAATGTAATGTATGTACACAGTGACTGCACCAGGAGAATAGTGAGTGCAGCTCTGGGGTATAATACAGGATGTAACTCAGGATCAGTAATGTAATGTATGTACACAGTGACTGTACCAGCAGAATAGTGAGTGCAGCTCTGGAGTATAATACAGGATGGAACTCAGGATCCGTAATGTAATGTATGTACACAGTGACTGCACCAGGAGAATAGTGAGTGCAGCTCTGGGGTATAATACAGGATGTAACTCGGGATCAGTAATGTAATGTATGTACACAGTGACTGCACCAGCAGAATAGTGAGTGCAGCTCTGGAGTTTAATACAGGATGTAACTCCGGATCAGTAATGTAATGTATGTACACAGTGACTGCACCAGCAGAATAGTGAGTGCAGCTCTGGAGTATAATACAGGATGGAACTCCGGATCAGTAATGTAATGTATGTACACAGTGACTGCACCAGCAGAATAGTGAGTGCAGCTCTGGAGTTTAATACAGGATGTAACTCCGGATCATTAATGTAATGTATGTACACAGTGACTGCACCAGCAGAATAGTGAGTGCAGCTCTGGAGTTTAATACAGGATGTAACTCCGGATCAGTAATGTAATGTATGTACACAGTGACTGCACCAGCAGAACAGTGAGTGCAGCTCTGGAGTTTAATACAGGATGTAACTCCGGATCAGTAATGTAATGTATGTACACAGTGACTGCACCAGCAGAATAGTGAGTGCAGCTCTGGAGTATAATACAGGATGGAACTCAGGATCCGTAATGTAATGTATGTACACAGTGACTGCACCAGGAGAATAGTGAGTGCAGCTCTGGGGTATAATACAGGATGTAACTCAGGATCAGTAATGTAATGTATGTACACAGTGACTGCACCAGCAGAATAGCGAGTACAGCTCTGGAGTATAATACAAGAGGTAACTCAGGATCAGTAATGTAATGTATGTACACAGTGACTGCACCAGCAGAATAGTGAGTGCAGCTCTGGAGCATAATACAGGATGTAACTCAGGATCATTAATGTAATGTATGTACACAGTGACTGCACCAGCAGAATAGTGAGTGCAGCTCTGGAGTATAATACAGGATGTAACTCAGGATCAGTAATGTATGTACACAGTGACTGCACCAGCAGAATAGTGAGTGCAGCTCTGGAGGATAATACAGGATGTAACTCCGGATCAGTAATGTAATGTATGTACACAGTGACTGCACCAGCAGAATAGTGAGTGCAGCTCTGGAGTATAATACAGGATGTAACTCAGGATCAGTAATGTAATGTATGTACACAGTGACTGCAGCAGCAGAATAGTGAGCGCAGCTCTGGAGTATAATACAGGAGGTAACTCAGGATCAGTAATGTAATGTATGTACACAGTGACTGCACCAGCAGAATAGTGAGTGCAGCTCTGGAGTATAATACAGGAGGTAACTCAGGATCAGTAATGTAATGTATGTACACAGTGACTGCACCAGCAGAATAGTGAGTGCAGCTCTGGAGTATAATACAGGATGTAACTCAGGATCAGTAATGTAATGTATGTACACAGTGACTGCAGCAGCAGAATAGTGAGCGCAGCTCTGGAGTATAATACAGGAGGTAACTCAGGATCAGTAATGTAATGTATGTACACAGTGACTGCACCAGCAGAATAGTGAGTGCAGCTCTGGAGTATAATACAGGAGGTAACTCAGGATCAGTAATGTAATGTATGTACACAGTGACTGCACCAGCAGAATAGTGAGTGCAGCTCTGGAGTATAATACAGGATGTAACTCAGGATCAGTAATGTAATGTATGTACACAGTGACTGCACCAGCAGAATAGTGAGTGCAGCTCTGGAGTATAATACAGGATGTAACTCAGGATCAGTAATGTAATGTATGTACACAGTGACTGCACCAGCAGAATAGTGAGTGCAGCTCTGGAGTATAATACAGGATGTAACTCAGGATCAGTAATGTAATGTATGTACACAGTGACTGCACCAGCAGAATAGTGAGTGCAGCTCTGGGGTATAATACAGGATGTAACTCAGGATCAGTAATGTAATGTATGTACACAGTGACTGCACAGCAGAATAGTGAGTGCAGCTCTGGAGTATAATACAGGAGGTAACTCAGGATCAGTAATGTAATGTATGTACACAGTGACTACACCAGCAGAATAGTGAGTGCAGCTCTGGAGTATAATACAGGAGGTAACTCAGGATCAGTAATGTAATGTATGTACACAGTGACTGCACCAGCAGAATAGTGAGTGCAGCTCTGGAGTATAATACAGGATGTAACTCAGGATCAGTAATGTAATGTATGTACACAGTGACTGCACCAGCAGAATAGTGAGTGCAGCTCTGGAGTATAATACAGGAGGTAACTCAGGATCAGTAATGTAATGTATGTACACAGTGACTGCACCAGCAGAATAGTGAGTGCAGCTCTGGAGTATAATACAGGATGTAACTCAGGATCAGTAATGTAATGTATGTACACAGTGACTACACCAGCAGAATAGTGAGCGCAGCTCTGGAGTATAATACAGGATGTAACTCAGGATCAGTAATGTAATGTATGTACACAGTGACTGCACCAGCAGAATAGTGAGTGCAGCTCTGGAGTATAATACAGGATGTAACTCAGGATCAGTAATGTAATGTAAGTACACAGTGACTGCACCAGCAGAATACGGAGTGCAGCTCTGGAGTATAATACAGGACGTAACTCAGGATCAGTAATGTAATGTATGTACACGGTGACTGCACCAGCAGAATAGTGAGTGCAGCTCTGGAGTATAATACAGGATGTAACTCAGGATCAGTAATGTAATGTATGTACACAGTGACTGCACCAGCAGAATAGTGAGTGCAGCTCTGGAGTATAATACAGGATGTAACTCAGGATCAGTAATGTAATGTATGTACACAGTGACTGCACCAGCAGAATAGTGAGTGCAGCTCTGGAGTATAATACAGGATGTAACTCAGGATCAGTAATGTAATGTATGTACACAGTGACTGCACCAGCAGAATACGGAGTGCAGCTCTGGAGTATAATACAGGATGTAACTCAGGATCAGTAATGTAATGTATGTACACAGTGACTGCACCAGCAGAATAGTGAGTGCAGCTCTGGAGTATAATACAGGATGTAACTCAGGATCAATAATGTAATGTATGTACACAGTGACTGCACCAGCAGAATAGTGAGTGCAGCTCTGGAGTATAATACAGGATGTAACTCAGGATCAGTAATGTAATGTATGTACACAGTGACTGCACCAGCAGAATAGTGAGTGCAGCTCTGGGGTATAATACAGGATGTAACTCAGGATCAGTAATGTAATGTATGTACACAGTGACTGCACCAGCAGAATAGTGAGTGCAGCTCTGGGGTATAATACAGGACGTAACTCAGGATCAGTAATGTAATGTATGTACACGGTGACTGCACCAGCAGAATAGTGAGTGCAGCTCTGGAGTATAATACAGGATGTAACTCAGGATCAATAATGTAATGTATGTACACAGTGACTGCACCAGCAGAATAGTGAGTGCAGCTCTGGAGTATAATACAGGATGTAACTCAGGATCAGTAATGTAATGTATGTACACAGTGACTGCACCAGCAGAATAGTGAGTGCAGCTCTGGGGTATAATACAGGATGTAACTCAGGATCAGTAATGTAATGTATGTACACAGTGACTGCACCAGTAGAATAGTGAGTGCAGCTCTGGGGTATAATACAGGATGTAACTCAGGATCAGTAATGTAATGTATGTACACAGTGACTGCACCAGCAGAATAGTGAGTGCAGCTCTGGAGTATAATACAGGATGTAACTCAGGATCAGTAATGTAATGTATGTACACAGTGACTGCACCAGCAGAATAGTGAGTGCAGCTCTGGGGTATAATACAGGATGTAACTCAGGATCAGTAATGTATGTACACAGTGACTGCACCAGCAGAATAGTGAGTGCAGCTCTGGAATATAATACAGGAGGTAACTCAGGATCAGTAATGTAATGTATGTACACAGTGACTGCACCAGCAGAATAGTGAGTGCAGCTCTGGAGTATAATACAGGATGTAACTCAGGATCAGTAATGTAATGTTTGTACACAGCGACTGCACCAGCAGAATAGTGAGTGCAGCTCTGGAGTATAATACAGGATGTAACTCAGGATCAGTAATGTAATGTATGTACACAGCGACTGCACAAGCAGAATAGTGAGTGCAGCTCTGGAGTATAATACAGGATGTAACTCAGGATCAGTATTGTAACGTATGTACACAGTGACTGCACCAGCAGAATAGTGAGTGCAGCTCTGGAGTATAATACAGGATGTAACTCAGGATCAGTAATGTAATGTATGTACACAGTGACTGCACCAGCAGAATAGTGAGTGCAGCTCTGGAGTATAATACAGGAGGTAACTCAGGATCAGTAATGTAATGTATGTACACAGTGACTGCACCAGCAGAATAGTGAGTGCAGCTCTGGAGTATAATACAGGATGTAACTCAGGATCAGTAATGTAATGTATGTACACAGTGACTGCACCAGCAGAATAGTGAGTGCAGCTCTGGAGTATAATACAGGATATAACTCAGGATCAGTAATGTAATGTAAGTACACAGTGACTGCACCAGCAGAATAGTGAGTGCAGCTCTGGAGTATAATACAGGAGGTAACTCAGGATCAGTAATGTAATGTATGTACACAGTGACTGCACCAGCAGAATAGTGAGTGCAGCTCTGGAGTATAATACAGGATGTAACTCAGGATCAGTAATGTAATGTATGTACACAGTGACTGCACCAGCAGAATAGTGAGTGCAGCTCTGGAGTATAATACAGGATGTAACTCAGGATCAGTATTGTAATGTATGTACACAGTGACTGCACCAGCAGAATAGTGAGTGCAGCTCTGGAGTATAATACAGGAGGTAACTCAGGATCTGTAATGTAATGTATGTACACAGTGACTGCACCAGCAGAATAGTGAGTGCAGCTCTGGAGTATAATACAGGATGTAACTCAGGATCAGTAATGTAATGTATGTACACAGTGACTGCACCAGCAGAATAGTGAGTGCAGCTCTGGAGTATAATACAGGATGTAACTCAGGATCAGTAATGTTATGTATGTACACAGTGACTGCACCAGCAGAATAGTGAGTGCAGCTCTGGAGTATAATACAGGAGGTAACTCAGGATCAGTAATGTAATGTATGTACACAGTGACTGCATCAGCAGAATAGTGAGTGCAGCTCTGGAGTATAATACAGGATGTAACTCAGGATCAGTAATGTAATGTATGTACACAGTGACTGCACCAGCAGAATAGTGAGTGCAGCTCTGGAGTATAATACAGGATGTAACTCAGGATCAGTAATGTAATGTATGTACACAGTGACTGCACCAGCAGAATAGTGAGTGCAGCTCTGGAGTATAATACAGGATGTAACTCAGGATCAGTAATGTAATGTATGTACACAGTGACTGCACCAGCAGAATAGTGAGTGCAGCTCTGGAGTATAATAGAGGATGTAACTCAGGATCAGTAATGTAATGTATGTACACAGTGACTGCACGAATAGTGAGTGCAGCTCTGGAGTATAATACAGGATGTAACTCAGGATCAGTAATGTAATGTATGTACACAGTGACTGCACCAGCAGAATAGTGAGTGCAGCTCTGGAGTATAATACAGGAGGTAACTCAGGATCAGTAATGTAATGTTTGTGCACAGTGACTGCACCAGCAGAATAGTGAGTGCAGCTCTGGGGTATAATACAGGAGGTAACTCAGGATCAGTAATGTAATGTATGTACACAGTGACTGCACCAGCAGAATAGTGAGTGCAGCTCTGGGGTATAATACAGGAGGTAAATCCGGATCAGTAATGTAATGTATGTACACAGTGACTGCACCAGCAGAATAGTAAGTGCAGCTCTGGAGTATAATACAGGATGTAACTCAGGATCAGTAATGTAATGTATGTACACAGTGACTGCACCAGCAGAATAGTGAGTGCAGCTCTGGAGTATAATACAGGATGTAACTCAGGATCAGTAATGTATGTACACAGTGACTGCACCAGCAGAATAGTGAGTGCAGCTCTGGAGTATAATACAGGAGGTAACTCAGGATCAGTAATGTAATGTAAGTACACAGTGACTGCACCAGCAGAATAGTGAGTGCAGCTCTGGAGTATAATACAGGAGGTAACTCAGGATCAGTAATGTAATGTATGTACACAGTGACTGCACCAGCAGAATAGTGAGTGCAGCTCTGGAGTATAATACAGGATGTAACTCAGGATCAGTAATGTAATGTATGTACACAGTGACTGCACCAGCAGAATAGTGAGTGCAGCTCTGGAGTATAATACAGGATGTAACTCAGGATCAGTATTGTAATGTATGTACACAGTGACTGCACCAGCAGAATAGTGAGTGCAGCTCTGGAGTATAATACAGGAGGTAACTCAGGATCTGTAATGTAATGTATGTACACAGTGACTGCACCAGCAGAATAGTGAGTGCAGCTCTGGAGTATAATACAGGATGTAACTCCGGATCAGTAATGTAATGTATGTACACAGTGACTGCACCAGCAGAATAGTGAGTGTAGCTCTGGAGTATAATACAGGATGTAACTCAGGATCAGTAATGTTATGTATGTACACAGTGACTGCACCAGCAGAATAGTGAGTGCAGCTCTGGAGTATAATACAGGAGGTAACTCAGGATCAGTAATGTAATGTATGTACACAGTGACTGCATCAGCAGAATAGTGAGTGCAGCTCTGGAGTATAATACAGGATGTAACTCAGGATCAGTAATGTAATGTATGTACACAGTGACTGCACCAGCAGAATAGTGAGTGCAGCTCTGGAGTATAATACAGGATGTAACTCAGGATCAGTAATGTAATGTATGTACACAGTGACTGCACCAGCAGAATAGTGAGTGCAGCTCTGGAGTATAATACAGGATGTAACTCAGGATCAGTAATGTAATGTATGTACACAGTGACTGCACCAGCAGAATAGTGAGTGCAGCTCTGGAGTATAATAGAGGATGTAACTCAGGATCAGTAATGTAATGTATGTACACAGTGACTGCACGAATAGTGAGTGCAGCTCTGGAGTATAATACAGGATGTAACTCAGGATCAGTAATGTAATGTATGTACACAGTGACTGCACCAGCAGAATAGTGAGTGCAGCTCTGGAGTATAATACAGGAGGTAACTCAGGATCAGTAATGTAATGTATGTACACAGTGACTGCACCAGCAGAATAGTGAGTGCAGCTCTGGAGTATAATACAGGATGTAACTCAGGATCAGTAATGTAATGTATGTACACAGTGACTGCACCAGCAGAATAGTGAGTGCAGCTCTGGAGTATAATAGAGGATGTAACTCAGGATCAGTAATGTAATGTATGTACACAGTGACTGCACGAATAGTGAGTGCAGCTCTGGAGTATAATACAGGATGTAACTCAGGATCAGTAATGTAATGTATGTACACAGTGACTGCACCAGCAGAATAGTGAGTGCAGCTCTGGAGTATAATACAGGAGGTAACTCAGGATCAGTAATGTAATGTATGTACACAGTGACTGCACCAGCAGAATAGTGAGTGCAGCTCTGGGGTATAATACAGGAGGTAACTCAGGATCAGTAATGTAATGTATGTACACAGTGACTGCACGAATAGTGAGTGCAGCTCTGGAGTATAATACAGGATGTAACTCAGGATCAGTAATGTAATGTATGTACACAGTGACTGCACCAGCAGAATAGTGAGTGCAGCTCTGGAGTATAATACAGGAGGTAACTCAGGATCAGTAATGTAATGTTTGTGCACAGTGACTGCACCAGCAGAATAGTGAGTGCAGCTCTGGGGTATAATACAGGAGGTAACTCAGGATCAGTAATGTAATGTATGTACACAGTGACTGCACCAGCAGAATAGTGAGTGCAGCTCTGGGGTATAATACAGGAGGTAAATCCGGATCAGTAATGTAATGTATGTACACAGTGACTGCACCAGCAGAATAGTGAGTGCAGCTCTGGAGTATAATACAGGATGTAACTCAGGATCAGTAATGTAATGTATGTACACAGTGACTGCACCAGCAGAATAGTGAGTGCAGCTCTGGAGTATAATACAGGATGTAACTCAGGATCAGTAATGTATGTACACAGTGACTGCACCAGCAGAATAGTGAGTGCAGCTCTGGAGTATAATACAGGAGGTAACTCAGGATCAGTAATGTAATGTAAGTACACAGTGACTGCACCAGCAGAATAGTGAGTGCAGCTCTGGAGTATAATACAGGAGGTAACTCAGGATCAGTAATGTAATGTATGTACACAGTGACTGCACCAGCAGAATAGTGAGTGCAGCTCTGGAGTATAATACAGGATGTAACTCAGGATCA
The DNA here is from genome assembly GCF_046119375.1 of Phyllobates terribilis. Classification (NCBI taxonomy): domain Eukaryota; kingdom Metazoa; phylum Chordata; class Amphibia; order Anura; family Dendrobatidae; genus Phyllobates; species Phyllobates terribilis. Next base: position 1,237,782,970 of record NW_027362761.1, on the reverse strand, counting down.
GTAATGTAATGTATGTACACAGTGACTGCACCAGCAGAATAGTGAGTGCAGCTCTGGAGTATAATACAGGATGTAACTCAGGATCAGTATTGTAATGTATGTACACAGTGACTGCACCAGCAGAATAGTGAGTGCAGCTCTGGAGTATAATACAGGAGGTAACTCAGGATCTGTAATGTAATGTATGTACACAGTGACTGCACCAGCAGAATAGTGAGTGCAGCTCTGGAGTATAATACAGGAGGTAACTCAGGATCAGTAATGTTATGTATGTACACAGTGACTGCACCAGCAGAATAGTGAGTGCAGCTCTGGAGTATAATACAGGAGGTAACTCAGGATCAGTAATGTAATGTATGTACACAGTGACTGCATCAGCAGAATAGTGAGTGCAGCTCTGGAGTATAATACAGGATGTAACTCAGGATCAGTAATGTAATGTATGTACACAGTGACTGCACCAGCAGAATAGTGAGTGCAGCTCTGGAGTATAATACAGGATGTAACTCAGGATCAGTAATGTAATGTATGTACACAGTGACTGCACCAGCAGAATAGTGAGTGCAGCTCTGGAGTATAATACAGGATGTAACTCAGGATCAGTAATGTAATGTATGTACACAGTGACTGCACCAGCAGAATAGTGAGTGCAGCTCTGGAGTATAATAGAGGATGTAACTCAGGATCAGTAATGTAATGTATGTACACAGTGACTGCACGAATAGTGAGTGCAGCTCTGGAGTATAATACAGGATGTAACTCAGGATCAGTAATGTAATGTATGTACACAGTGACTGCACCAGCAGAATAGTGAGTGCAGCTCTGGAGTATAATACAGGAGGTAACTCAGGATCAGTAATGTAATGTATGTACACAGTGACTGCACCAGCAGAATAGTGAGTGCAGCTCTGGGGTATAATACAGGAGGTAACTCAGGATCAGTAATGTAATGTATGTACACAGTGACTGCACCAGCAGAATAGTGAGTGCAGCTCTGGGGTATAATACAGGAGGTAACTCAGGATCAGTAATGTAATGTTTGTGCACAGTGACTGCACCAGCAGAATAGTGAGTGCAGCTCTGGGGTATAATACAGGAGGTAACTCAGGATCAGTAATGTAATGTATGTACACAGTGACTGCACCAGCAGAATAGTGAGTGCAGCTCTGGGGTATAATACAGGAGGTAACTCCGGATCAGTAATGTAATGTATGTACACAGTGACTGCACCAGCAGAATAGTGAGTGCAGCTCTGGAGTATAATACAGGATGTAACTCAGGATCAGTAATGTAATGTATGTACACAGTGACTGCACCAGCAGAATAGTGAGTGCAGCTCTGGAGGATAATACAGGATGTAACTCCGGATCAGTAATGTAATGTATGTACACAGTGACTACACCAGCAGAATAGTGAGTGCAGCTCTGGAGTATAATACAGGAGGTAACTCAGGATCAGTAATGTAATGTATGTACACAGTGACTGCACCAGCAGAATAGTGAGTGCAGCTCTGGAGTATAATACAGGAGGTAACTCAGGATCAGTAATGTAATGTATGTACACAGTGACTGCACCAGCAGAATAGTGAGTACAGCTCTGGAGTATAATACAAGAGGTAACTCAGGATCAGAAATGTAATGTATGTACACAGTGACTGCACCAGCAGAATAGTGAGTGCAGCTCTGGAGTATAATACAGGATGTAACTCAGGATCAGTAATGTAATGTATGTACACAGTGACTGCACCAGCAGAATAGTGAGTACAGCTCTGGAGTATAATACAAGAGGTAACTCAGGATCAGAAATGTAATGTATGTACACAGTGACTGCACCAGCAGAATAGTGAGTGCAGCTCTGGAGTATAATACAGGATGTAACTCAGGATCAGTAATGTAATCTATGTACACAGTGACTACACCAGCAGAATAGTGAGTGCAGCTCTGGAGTATAATACAGGAGGTAACTCAGGATCAGTAATGTAATGTATGTACACAGTGACTGCACCAGCAGAATACGGAGTGCAGCTCTGGAGTATAATACAGGACGTAACTCAGGATCAGTAATGTAATGTATGTACACGGTGACTGCACCAGCAGAATAGTGAGTGCAGCTCTGGAGTATAATACAGGATGTAACTCCGGATCAGTAATGTAATGTATGTACACAGTGACTGCACCAGCAGAATAGTGAGTGCAGCTCTGGAGTATAATACAGGATGTAACTCAGGATCAGTAATGTAATGTATGTACACAGTGACTGCACCAGCAGAATAGTGAGTGCAGCTCTGGGGTATAATACAGGATGTAACTCAGGATCAGTAATGTAATGTATGTACACAGTGACTGCACCAGTAGAATAGTGAGTGCAGCTCTGGGGTATAATACAGGATGTAACTCAGGATCAGTAATGTAATGTATGTACACAGTGACTGCACCAGCAGAATAGTGAGTGCAGCTCTGGAGTATAATACAGGATGTAACTCAGGATCAGTAATGTAATGTATGCACACAGTGACTGCACCAGCAGAATAGTGAGTGCAGCTCTGGGGTATAATACAGGATGTAACTCAGGATCAGTAATGTATGTACACAGTGACTGCACCAGCAGAATAGTGAGCGCAGCTCTGGAAGATAATACAGGATGTAACTCAGGATCAGTAATGTAATGCATGTACACAGTGACTGCACCAGCAGAATAGTGAGTGCAGCTCTGGAGTATAATACAGGATGTAACTCAGGATCAGTAATGTAATGTATGTACACAGTGACTGCACCAGCAGAATAGTGAGTGCAGCTCTGGAAGATAATACAGGATGTAACTCAGGATCAGTAATGTAATGTATGTACACAGTGACTGCACAAGCAGAATAGTGAGTGCAGCTCTAGAGTATAATACAGGATGTAACTCAGGATCAGTAATGTAATGTTTGTACACAGCGACTGCACCAGCAGAATAGTGAGTGCAGCTCTGGAGTATAATACAGGATGTAACTCAGGATCAGTAATGTAACGTATGTACACAGCGACTGCACAAGCAGAATAGTGAGTGCAGCTCTGGAGTATAATACAGGATGTAACTCAGGATCAGTATTGTAACGTATGTACACAGTGACTGCACCAGCAGAATAGTGAGTGCAGCTCTGGAGTATAATACAGGATGTAACTCAGGATCAGTAATGTAATGTAAGTACACAGTGACTGCACCAGCAGAATAGTGAGTGCAGCTCTGGAGTATAATACAGGAGGTAACTCAGGATCAGTAATGTAATGTATGTACACAGTGACTGCACCAGCAGAATAGTGAGTGCAGCTCTGGAGTATAATACAGGAGGTAACTCAGGATCAGTAATGTAATGTAAGTACACAGTGACTGCACCAGCAGAATAGTGAGTGCAGCTCTGGAGTATAATACAGGAGGTAACTCAGGATCAGTAATGTAATGTATGTACACAGTGACTGCACCAGCAGAATAGTGAGTGCAGATCTGGAGTATAATACAGGATGTAACTCAGGATCAGTAATGTAATGTATGTACACAGTGACTGCACCAGCAGAATAGTGAGTGCAGCTCTGGAGTATAATACAGGATGAAACTCAGGATCAGTAATGTAATGTATGTACACAGTGACTACACCAGCAGAATAGTGAGTGCAGCTCTGGAGTATAATACAGGATGTAACTCAGGATCAGTAATGTAATGTATGTACACAGTGACTGCACCAGCAGAATAGTGAGTGCAGCTCTGGAGTATAATACAGGATGAAACTCAGGATCAGTAATGTAATGTATGTACACAGTGACTACACCAGCAGAATAGTGAGTGCAGCTCTGGAGTATAATACAGGACGTAACTCAGGATCAGTAATGTAATGTATGTACACAGTGACTGCACAAGCAGAATAGTGAGTGCAGCTCTAGAGTATAATACAGGATGTAACTCAGGATCAGTAATGTAATGTATGTACACAGTGACTGCACCAGCAGAATAGTGAGTGCAGCTCTGGAGTATAATACAGGATGTAACTCAGGATCAGTATTGTAACGTATGTACACAGTGACTGCACCAGCAGAATAGTGAGTGCAGCTCTGGAGTATAATACAGGATGTAACTCAGGATCAGTAATGTAATGTAAGTACACAGTGACTGCACCAGCAGAATAGTGAGTGCAGCTCTGGAGTATAATACAGGAGGTAACTCAGGATCAGTAATGTAATGTATGTACACAGTGACTGCACCAGCAGAATAGTGAGTGCAGCTCTGGAGTATAATACAGGATGTAACTCAGGATCAGTAATGTAATGTATGTACACAGTGACTGCACCAGCAGAATAGTGAGTGCAGCTCTGGAGTATAATACAGGATGTAACTCAGGATCAGTATTGTAATGTATGTACACAGTGACTGCACCAGCAGAATAGTGAGTGCAGCTCTGGAGTATAATACAGGAGGTAACTCAGGATCTGTAATGTAATGTATGTACACAGTGACTGCACCAGCAGAATAGTGAGTGCAGATCTGGAGTATAATACAGGATGTAACTCAGGATCAGTAATGTTATGTATGTACACAGTGACTGCACCAGCAGAATAGTGAGTGCAGCTCTGGAGTATAATACAGGAGGTAACTCAGGATCAGTAATGTAATGTATGTACACAGTGACTGCATCAGCAGAATAGTGAGTGCAGCTCTGGAGTATAATACAGGATGTAACTCAGGATCAGTAATGTAATGTATGTACACAGTGACTGCACCAGCAGAATAGTGAGTGCAGCTCTGGAGTATAATACAGGATGTAACTCAGGATCAGTAATGTAATGTATATACAGTGACTCCACCAGCAGAATAGTGAGTGCAGCTCTGGAGTATAATACAGGATGTAACTCAGGATCAGTAATGTAATGTATGTACACAGAGACTGCACCAGCAGAATAGTGAGTGCAGCTCTGGAGTATAATACAGGATGTAACTCAGGATCAGTAATGTAATGTATATACAGTGACTCCACCAGCAGAATAGTGAGTGCAGCTCTGGAGTATAATACAGGATGTAACTCAGGATCAGTAATGTAATGTATGTACACAGTGACTGCACCAGCAGAATAGTGAGTGCAGCTTTGGAGTATAATACAGGATGTAACTCAGGATCAGTAATGTAATGTATTTACACAGTGACTGCACCAGCAGAATAGTGAGTGCAGCTCTGGAGTATAATAGAGGATGTAACTCAGGATCAGTAATGTAATGTATGTACACAGTGACTGCACGAATAGTGAGTGCAGCTCTGGAGTATAATACAGGATGTAACTCAGGATCAGTAATGTAATGTATGTACACAGTGACTGCACCAGCAGAATAGTGAGTGCAGCTCTGGAGTATAATACAGGAGGTAACTCAGGATCAGTAATGTAATGTATGTACACAGTGACTGCACCAGCAGAATAGTGAGTGCAGCTCTGGGGTATAATACAGGAGGTAACTCAGGATCAGTAATGTAATGTATGTACACAGTGACTGCACCAGCAGAATAGTGAGTGCAGATCTGGAGTATAATACAGGATGTAACTCAGGATCAGTATTGTAACGTATGTACACAGTGACTGCACCAGCAGAATAGTGAGTGCAGCTCTGGGGTATAATACAGGATGTAACTCAGGATCAGTAATGTAATGTATGTACACAGTGACTGCACAAGCAGAATAGTGAGTGCAGCTCTAGAGTATAATACAGGATGTAACTCAGGATCAGTAATGTAATGTATGTACACAGTGACTGCACCAGCAGAATAGTGAGTGCAGCTCTGGAGTATAATACAGGATGTAACTCAGGATCAGTATTGTAACGTATGTACACAGTGACTGCACCAGCAGAATAGTGAGTGCAGCTCTGGAGTATAATACAGGATGTAACTCAGGATCAGTAATGTAATGTAAGTACACAGTGACTGCACCAGCAGAATAGTGAGTGCAGCTCTGGGAGTATAATACAGGAGGTAACTCAGGATCAGTAATGTAATGTATGTACACAGTGACTGCACCAGCAGAATAGTGAGTGCAGCTCTGGAGTATAATACAGGATGTAACTCAGGATCAGTATTGTAATGTATGTACACAGTGACTGCACCAGCAGAATAGTGAGTGCAGCTCTGGAGTATAATACAGGAGGTAACTCAGGATCTGTAATGTAATGTATGTACACAGTGACTGCACCAGCAGAATAGTGAGTGCAGCTCTGGAGTATAATACAGGATGTAACTCAGGATCAGTAATGTAATGTATGTACACAGTGACTGCACCAGCAGAATAGTGAGTGCAGCTCTGGAGTATAATACAGGACGTAACTCAGAATCAGTAATGTAATGTATGTACACAGTGACTGCACCAGCAGAATAGTGAGTGCAGCTCTGGAGTATAATACAGGATGTAACTCAGGATCAGTAATGTTATGTATGTACACAGTGACTGCACCAGCAGAATAGTGAGTGCAGCTCTGGAGTATAATACAGGATGTAACTCAGGATCAGTAATGTATGTACACAGTGACTGCACCAGCAGAATAGTGAGTGCAGATCTGGAGTATAATACAGGATGTAACTCAGGATCAGTAATGTTATGTATGTACACAGTGACTGCACCAACAGAATAGTGAGTGCAGCTCTGGAGTATAATACAGGAGGTAACTCAGGATCAGTAATGTAATGTATGTACACAGTGACTGCACCAGCAGAATAGTGAGTGCAGCTTTGGAGTATAATACAGGATGTAACTCAGGATCAGTAATGTAATGTATGTACACAGTGACTGCACCAGCAGAATAGTGAGTGCAGCTCTGGAGTATAATAGAGGATGTAACTCAGGATCAGTAATGTAATGTATGTACACAGTGACTGCACGAATAGTGAGTGCAGCTCTGGAGTATAATACAGGATGTAACTCAGGATCAGTAATGTAATGTATGTACACAGTGACTGCACCAGCAGAATAGTGAGTGCAGCTCTGGAGTATAATACAGGAGGTAACTCAGGATCAGTAATGTAATGTATGTACACAGTGACTGCACCAGCAGAATAGTGAGTGCAGCTCTGGAGTATAATACAGGATGTAACTCAGGATCAGTAATGTAATGTATGTACACAGTGACTGCACGAATACTGAGTGCAGCTCTGGAGTATAATACAGGATGTAACTCAGGATCAGTAATGTAATGTATGTACACAGTGACTGCACCAGCAGAATAGTGAGTGCAGCTCTGGGGTATAATACAGGAGGTAACTCAGGATCAGTAATGTAATGTTTGTGCACAGTGACTGCACCAGCAGAATAGTGAGTGCAGCTCTGGAGTATAATACAGGAGGTAACTCAGGATCAGTAATGTAATGTATGTACACAGTGACTGCACCAGAATAGTGAGTGCAGCTCTGGAGCATAATACAGGATGTAACTCAGGATCAGTAATGTAATGTATGTACACAGTGACCGCGCCAGCAGAATAGTGAGTGCAGCTCTGGGGTATAATACAGGATGTAACTCAGGATCAGTAATGTAATGTATGTACACAGTGACTGCACCAGCAGAATAGTGAGTGCAGCTCTGGAGTATAATACAGGAGGTAACTCAGGATCAGTAATGTTATGTATATACAGTGACTCCACCAGCAGAATAGTGAGTGCAGCTCTGGAGTATAATACAGGATGTAACTCAGGATCAGTAATGTAATGTATGTACACAGTGACTGCACCAGCAGAATAGTGAGTGCAGCTCTGGGGTATAATACAGGAGGTAACTCAGGATCAGTATTGTAATGTATGTACACAGTGACTGCACCAGCAGAATAGTGAGTGCAGCTCTGGAGTATAATACAGGATGTAACTCAGGATCAGTAATGTAATGTATGTACACAGTGACTGCACCAGCAGAATAGTCAGTGCAGCTCTGGAGTATAATATAGGAGGTAACTCAGGATCAGTAATGTAATGTATGTACACAGTGACTGCACCAGCAGAATAGTGAGTGCAGCTCTGGGGTATAATACAGGATGTAACTCAGGATCAGTAATGTAATGTATGTACACAGTGACTGCACCAGCAGAATAGTGAGTGCAGCTCTGGAGTATAATACAGGAAGTAACTCAGGATCAGTAATGTAATGTATGTACACAGTGACTTCACGAATAGTGAGTGCAGCTCTGGAGTATAATATAGGAGGTAACTCAGGATCAGTAATGTAATGTATGTACACAGTGACTGCACCAGCAGAATAGTGAGTGCAGCTCTGGGGTATAATACAGGATGTAACTCAGGATCAGTAATGTAATGTATGTACACAGTGACTGCACCAGCAGAATAGTGAGTGCAGCTCTGGAGTATAATACAGGATGTAACTCAGGATCAGTAATGTACTGTATGTACACAGTGACTGCACGAATAGTGAGTGCAGCTCTGGAGTATAATACAGGAGGTAACTCAGGATCAGTAATGTAATGTATGTACACAGTGACTGCACCAGCAGAATAGTGAGTGCAGCTCTGGGGTATAATACAGGAGGTAACTCAGGATCAGTAATGTAATGTATGTACACAGTGACTGCACCAGCAGAATAGTGAGTGCAGCTCTGGAGTATAATACAGGATTTAACTCAGGATCAGTAATGTAATGTATGTACATAGTGACTGCACCAGCAGAATAGTGAGTGCAGCTCTGGAGTATAATACAGGATATAACTCAGGATCAGTAATGTAATGTATGTACACAGTGACTGCACCAGCAGAATAGTGAGTGCAGCTCTGGAGTATTATACAGGATATAACTCAGGATCAGTAATGTATGTACACAGTGACTGCACCAGCAGAATAGTGAGTGCAGCTCTGGAGTATAATACAGGATGTAACTCAGGATCAGTAATGTAATGTATGTACACAGTGACTGCACCAGCAGAATAGTGAGTGCAGCTCTGGAGTATAATACAGGATGTAACTCAGGATCAGTAATGTACTGTATGTACACAGTGACTGCACGAATAGTGAGTGCAGCTCTGGGGTATAATACAGGAGGTAACTCAGGATCAGTAATGTATGTACACAGTGACTGCACCAGCAGAATAGTGAGTGTAGCTCTGGAGTATAATACAGGATGTAACTCAGGATCAGTAATGTAATGTATGTACACAGTGACTGCACCAGCAGAATAGTGAGTGCAGCTCTGGAGTATAATACAGGATGTAACTCAGGATCAGTAATGTAATGTATGTACACAATGACTGCACCAGCAGAATAGTGAGTGCAGCTCTGGAGTATAAAACAGGAGGTAACTCAGGATCAGTAATGTAATGTTTGTGCACAGTGACTGCACCAGCAGAATAGTGAGTGCAGCTCTGGAGTATAATACAGGAGGTAACTCAGGATCAGTAATGTAATGTATGTACACAGTGACTGCACCAGAATAGTGAGTGCAGCTCTGGAGTATAATACAGGATGTAACTCAGGATCAGTAATGTAATGTATGTACACAGTGACCGCGCCAGCAGAATAGTGAGTGCAGCTCTGGGGTATAATACAGGATGTAACTCAGGATCAGTAATGTAATGTATGTACACAGTGACTGCACCAGCAGAATAGTGAGTGCAGCTCTGGAGTATAATACAGGAGGTAACTCAGGATCAGTAATGTTATGTATATACAGTGACTCCACCAGCAGAATAGTGAGTGCAGCTCTGGAGTATAATACAGGATGTAACTCAGGATCAGTAATGTAATGTATGTACACAGTGACTGCACCAGCAGAATAGTGAGTGCAGCTCTGGGGTATAATACAGGAGGTAACTCAGGATCAGTATTGTAATGTATGTACACAGTGACTGCACCAGCAGAATAGTGAGTGCAGCTCTGGAGTATAATACAGGATGTAACTCAGGATCAGTAATGTAATGTATGTACACAGTGACTGCACCAGCAGAATAGTGAGTGCAGCTCTGGGGTATAATACAGGAGGTAACTCAGGATCAGTATTGTAATTTATGTACACAGTGACTGCACCAGCAGAATAGTGAGTGCAGCTCTGGAGGATAATACAGGATGTAACTCAGGATCAGTAATGTAATGTATGTACACAGTGACTGCACCAGCAGAATAGTGAGTGCAGCTCTGGAGTATAATACAGGAAGTAACTCAGGATCAGTAATGTAATGTATGTACACAGTGACTTCACGAATAGTGAGTGCAGCTCTGGAGTATAATATAGGAGGTAACTCAGGATCAGTAATGTAATGTATGTACACAGTGACTGCACCAGCAGAATAGTGAGTGCAGCTCTGGGGTATAATACAGGATGTAACTCAGGATCAGTAATGTAATGTATGTACACAGTGACTGCACCAGCAGAATAGTGAGTGCAGCTCTGGAGTATAATACAGGAAGTAACTCAGGATCAGTAATGTAATGTATGTACACAGTGACTGCACCAGCAGAATAGTGAGTGCAGCTCTGGGGTATAATACAGGATGTAACTCAGGATCAGTAATGTAATGTATGTACACAGTGACTGCACCAGCAGAATAGTGAGTGCAGCTCTGGAGTATAATACAGGATGTAACTCAGGATCAGTAATGTAATGTATGTACACAGTGACTGCACCAGCAGAATAGTGAGTGCAGCTCTGGAGTATAATACAGGATGTAACTCAGGATCAGTAATGTAATGTATGTACACAGTGACTTCACGAATAGTGAGTGCAGCTCTGGAGTATAATATAGGAGGTAACTCAGGATCAGTAATGTAATGTATGTACACAGTGACTGCACCAGCAGAATAGTGAGTGCAGCTCTGGGGTATAATACAGGATGTAACTCAGGATCAGTAATGTAATGTATGTACACAGTGACTGCACCAGCAGAATAGTGAGTGCAGCTCTGGAGTATAATACAGGATGTAACTCAGGATCAGTAATGTACTGTATGTACACAGTGACTGCACCAGCAGAATAGTGAGTGCAGCTCTGGGGTATAATACAGGAGGTAACTCAGGATCAGTAATGTAATGTATGTACACAGTGACTGCACGAATAGTGAGTGCAGCTCTGGAGTATAATACAGGAGGTAACTCAGTATCAGTAATGTAATGTATGTACACAGTGACTGCACCAGCAGAATAGTGAGTGCAGCTCTGGGGTATAATACAGGAGGTAACTCAGGATCAGTAATGTAATGTATGTACACAGTGACTGCACCAGCAGAATAGTGAGTGCAGCTCTGGAGTATAATACAGGATTTAACTCAGGATCAGTAATGTAATGTATGTACATAGTGACTGCACCAGCAGAATAGTGAGTGCAGCTCTGGAGTATAATACAGGATATAACTCAGGATCAGTAATGTAATGTATGTACACAGTGACTGCACCAGCAGAATAGTGAGTGCAGCTCTGGAGTATAATACAGGATATAACTCAGGATCAGTAATGTAATGTATGTACACAGTGACTGCACCAGCAGAATAGTGAGTGCAGCTCTGGAGTATAATACAGGATGTAACTCAGGATCAGTAATGTAATGTATGTACACAGTGACTGCACCAGCAGAATAGTGAGTGCAGCTCTGGAGTATAATACAGGATGTAACTCAGGATCAGTAATGTACTGTATGTACACAGTGACTGCACCAGCAGAATAGTGAGTGCAGCTCTGGAGTATAATACAGGAGGTAACTCAGGATCAGTAATGTAATGTATATACACAGTGACTGCACCAGCAGAATAGTGAGTGCAGCTCTGGAGTATAATACAGGAGGTAACTCAGGATCAGTAATGTAATGTATGTACACAATGACTGCACCAGCAGAATAGTGAGTGCAGCTCTGGAGTATAATACAGGAGGTAACTCAGGATCAGTAATGTAATGTATATACACAGTGACTGCACCAGCAGAATAGTGAGTGCAGCTCTGGAGTATAATACAGGAGGTAACTCAGGATCAGTAATGTAATGTATGTACACAATGACTGCACCAGCAGAATAGTGAGTGCAGCTCTGGGGTATAATACAGGATGTAACTCAGGATCAGTAATGTAATGTATGTACACAGTGACTGCACCAGCAGAATAGTGAGTGCAGCTCTGGAGTATAATACAGGATGTAACTCAGGATCAGTAATGTAATGTATGTACACAATGACTGCACCAGCAGAATAGTGAGTGCAGCTCTGGAGTATAATACAGGATGTAACTCAGGATCAGTAATGTAATGTATGTACACAGTGACTGCACCAGCAGAATAGTGAGTGCAGCTCTGGAGTATAATACAGGAGGTAACTCAGGATCAGTAATGTAATGTATGTACACAATGACTGCACCAGCAGAATAGTGAGTGCAGCTCTGGGGTATAATACAGGATGTAACTCAGGATCAGTAATGTAATGTATGTACACAGTGACTGCACCAGCAGAATAGTGAGTGCAGCTCTGGAGTATAATACAGGATGTAACTCAGGATCAGTAATGTAATGTACACAGTGACTGCACCAGCAGAATAGTGAGTGCAGCTCTGGAATATAATACAGGATGTAACTCAGGATCAGTAATGTAATGTATGTACACAGTGACTGCACCAGCAGAATAGTGAGTGCAGCTCTGGAGTATAATACAGGATGTAACTCAGGATCAGTAATGTAATGTATGTACACAGTGACTGCACCAGCAGAATAGTGAGTGCAGCTCTGGAGTATAATACAGGATGTAACTCAGGATCAGTAATGTAATGTATGTACACATTGACTGCACCAGCAGAATAGTGAGTGCAGCTCTGGAGTATAATACAGGAGGTAACTGAGGATCAGTAATGTAATGTATGTACACAGTGACTGCACCAGCTGAATAGTGAGTGCAGCTCTGGAGTATAATACAGGATGTAACTCAGGATCAGTAATGTAATGTATGTACACAGTGACTGCACCAGCAGAATAGTGAGTGCAGCTCTGGAGTATAATACAGGATGTAACTCAGGATCAGTAATGTAATGTATGTACACAGTGACTGCACCAGCAGAATAGTGAGTGCAGCTCTGCGGTATAATACAGGATGTAACTCAGGATCAGTAATGTAATGTATGTACACAGTGACTGCACCAGCAGAATAGTGAGTGCAGCTCTGGAGTATAATACAGGGTGTAACTCAGGATCAGTAATGTAATGTATGTACACAGTGACTGCACCAGCAGAATAGTGAGTGCAGCTTTGGAGTATAATACAGGATGTAACTCAGGATCAGTAATGTAATGTATGTACACAGTGACTGCACCAGCAGAATAGTGAGTGCAGCTCTGGAGGATAATACAGGATGTAACTCAGGATCAGTAATGTATGTACACAGTGACTGCACCAGCAGAATAGTGAGTGCAGCTCTGCGGTATAATACAGGAGGTAACTCAGGATCAGTATTGTAATGTATGTACACAGTGACTGCACCAGCAGAATAGTGAGTGCAGCTCTGGAGTAAAATACAGGATGTAACTCAGGATCAGTAATGTAATGTATGTACACAGTGACTGCACCAGCAGAATAGTGAGTGCAGCTCTGGGGTATAATACAGGAGGTAACTCAGGATCAGTAATGTATGTACACAGTGACTGCACCAGCAGAATAGTGAGTGTAGCTCTGGAGTATAATACAGGATGTAACTCAGGATCAGTAATGTAATGTATGTACACAGTGACTGCACCAGCAGAATAGTGAGTGCAGCTCTGGGGTATAATACAGGAGGTAACTCAGGATCAGTAATGTATGTACACAGTGACTGCACCAGCAGAATAGTGAGTGTAGCTCTGGAGTATAATACAGGATGTAACTCAGGATCAGTAATGTAATGTATGTACACAGTGACTGCACCAGCAGAATAGTGAGTGCAGCTCTGGGGTATAATACAGGAGGTAACTCAGGATCAGTAATGTAATGTATGTACACAGTGACTGCACCAGCAGAATAGCGAGAGCAGCTCTGGAGTATAATACAGGATGTAACTCAGGATCAGCAATGTAATGTATGTACACAGTGACTGCACCAGCAGAATAGTGAGTGCAGCTCTGGAGTATAATACAGGAGGTAACTCAGGATCAGAAATGTAATGTATGTACACAGTGACTGCACCAGCAGAATAGTGAGTGCAGCTCTGGAATATAATACAGGATGTAACTCAGGATCAGTAATGTAATGTATGTACACAGTGACTGCACCAGCAGAATAGTGAGTGCAGCTCTGGAGTATAATACAGGATGTAACTCAGGATCAGTAATGTAATGTATGTACACAGTGACTGCACCAGCAGAATAGTGAGTGCAGCTCTGCGGTATAATACAGGATGTAACTCAGGATCAGTAATGTAATGTATGTACACAGTGACTGCACCAGCAGAATAGTGAGTGCAGCTCTGGAGTATAATACAGGAGGTAACTGAGGATCAGTAATGTAATGTATGTACACAGTGACTGCACCAGCTGAATAGTGAGTGCAGCTCTGGAGTATAATACAGGATGTAACTCAGGATCAGTAATGTAATGTATGTACACAGTGACTGCACCAGCAAAATAGTGAGTGCAGCTCTGCGGTATAATACAGGATGTAACTCAGGATCAGTAATGTAATGTATGTACACAGTGACTGCACCAGCAGAATAGTGAGTGCAGCTCTGGAGTATAATACAGGAGGTAACTGAGGATCAGTAATGTAATGTATGTACACAGTGACTGCACCAGCTGAATAGTGAGTGCAGCTCTGGAGTATAATACAGGATGTAACTCAGGATCAGTAATGTAATGTATGTACACAGTGACTGCACCAGCAGAATAGTGAGTGCAGCTCTGGAGTATAATACAGGAGGTAACTGAGGATCAGTAATGTAATGTATGTACACAGTGACTGCACCAGCTGAATAGTGAGTGCAGCTCTTGAGTATAATACAGGATGTAACTCAGGATCAGTAATGTAATGTATGTACACAGTGACTGCACCAGCAGAATAGTGAGTGCAGCTCTGGAGTATAATACAGGATGTAACTCAGGATCAGTAATGTATGTACACAGTGACTGCACCAGCAAAATAGTGAGTGCAGCTCTGCGGTATAATACAGGATGTAACTCAGGATCAGTAATGTAATGTATGTACACAGTGACTGCACCAGCAGAATAGTGAGTGCAGCTCTGGAGTATAATACAGGAGGTAACTCAGGATCAGTAATGTAATGTATGTACACAGTGACTGCACCAGCAGAATAGTGAGTGCAGCTCTGGGGTATAATACAGGATGTAACTCAGGATCAGTAATGTAATGTATGTACACAGTGACTGCACCAGCAGAATAGTGAGTGCAGCTCTGGGGTATAATACAGGAGGTAACTCAGGATCAGTAATGTATGTACACAGTGACTGCACCAGCAGAATAGTGAGTGTAGCTCTGGAGTATAATACAGGATGTAACTCAGGATCAGTAATGTAATGTATGTACACAGTGACTGCACCAGCAGAATAGTGAGTGCAGCTCTGGGGTGTAATACAGGATGTAACTCAGGATCAGTAATGTAATGTATGTACACAGTGACTGCACCAGCAGAATAGTGAGTGCAGCTCTGGGGTGTAATACAGGAGGTAACTCAGGATCAGTAATGTAATGTATGTACACAGTGACTGCACCAGCAGAATAGTGAGTGCAGCTCTGGAGTATAATACAGGATGTAACTCAGGATCAGTAATGTAATGTATGTACACAGTGACTGCACCAGCAGAATAGTGAGTGCAGCTCTGGGGCAAATTTACAGAGGCCCTCGGCAGCCTCCCTGTATACCTCCGGTACGCTGACGCTTGGGGGACGCAGGCTGTGACACTTACTGCTCGTATTTGTGTAATGTCGCCTGCAGGAGGCTGAGGGAATAGACCAGACCAGCGGCGAAGCTCATCTGCTCGCCCACCGCTCCTCTCATGCCGGTCCTCTCTTCGTTGGCCTCGGACAGCTCGAACTTCTCCTGGGCCTGCTTACTGATGAGCTCCGCCTGTGGGGACAGAGCAGTCAGCGAGCCGCCACCAGCGCCGTGTGTGCGTCCAGCGCCGTCCGCCCACCTTGCAGATGAGCCTGGGGATGAGCAGCAGCACCAGGATGCAGTCGTGGTCTCCTCCGTGGCGCAGGAAGCTGTCCGGCATGAAGGACGTCAGCAGGGACACGTGGCGGTTGGCTTGGTTCACCTCCATCTTGCGCAGCTCCATCTCAATGGCCTGAAAGCAGAAGACGATTAGCCCGACTCGAGGAAACCCTCTCCCCCCTTCAACCCGAGGACTCCCCGACCCGAGGACCCCACCTTGGCGTGGGCTTTAGTCTCCGCAAACTTGATCTTGAAGTCGAACATCTCGGGGGAGGGCTGCTGCTCCTTCTCCACGGTGGCCTCCTGCTGGCTGTGCAGCTCGCGGTTCACCTCCTGCAACAGATGAGGCCGGTGTCAGCACCTGGATGAGCGCGGTCCCCAGCCGCCGGGCGCTCGGGACCCTCAGAGCCGCACCTGTAAGTGGGACGTCAGGTCCCGGTACTTCTTGATGGTCTGCTGATAATCCGCCACCGTCTCCTGAGCCGCCTCCACGCGCTTCTCGGCCTCCCGCACCCGGGCGTTCGCCATGTCCAGCTGCTCACGCAACTCCAGCTCTGTCTCCCGGGCGTTCTCCTGCAGCTCATCATTCATCTCATTGATGGCCTCCTGGCGGGAGAAGGCAAGAAATCCATGAGGGAGGGACTCATCTCACAGGTCCACCAGGGAACATATCACCAGGACAGAGCTCTCCACTGGTCCACCAGGGACCATATCACCAGGACAGAGCTCTCCACTAGTCCACCAGGGAACATATCACCAGGACAGAGCTCTCCACTGGTCCACCAGGGACCATATCACCAGGACAGCGCTCTCCACTGGTCCCCCAGGGACCATATCACCAGGACAGAGATCTCCACTGGTCCCCCAGGGAACATATCACCAGGACAGCGCTCTCCACTGGTCCACCAGGGAATATATCACCAGGACAGAGCTCTCCACTAGTCCCCCAGGGAACATATCACCAGGACAGAGCTCTCCACTGGTCCACCAGGGAACATATCACCAGGACAGCGCTCTCCACTGGTCCCCCAGGGACGATATCACCAGGACAGAGATCTCCACTGGTCCCCCAGGGAACATATCACCAGGACAGCGCTCTCCACTGGTCCACCAGGGAATATATCACCAGGACAGAGCTCTCCACTAGTCCCCCAGGGAACATATCACCAGGACAGAGCTCTCCACTGGTCCACCAGGGAATATATCACCAGGACAGAGCTCTCCACTAGTCCCCCAGGGAACATATCACCAGGACAGCGCTCTCCACTGGTCCACCAGGCAATATATCACCAGGACAGAGCTCTCCACTAGTCCCCCAGGGAACATATCACCAGGACAGAGCTCTCCACTAGTCCCCCAGGGAACATATCACCAGGACAGAGCTCTCCACTAGTCCACCAGGGACCATATCACCAGGACAGAGCTCTCCACTAGTCCACCAGGGACCATATCACCAGGACAGAGCTCTCCACTAGTCCACCAGGGAACATATCACCAGGACAGAGCTCTCCACTAGTCCCCCAGGGAACATATCACCAGGACAGCGCTCTCCACTGGTCCACCAGGGAACATATCACCAGGACAGAGCTCTCCACTGGTCCACCAGGGACCATATCACCAGGACAGAGCTCTCCACTAGTCCCCCAGGGAACATATCACCAGGACAGAGCTCTCCACTAGTCCACCAGGGAACATATCACCAGGACACAGCTCTCCACTAGTCCACCAGGGAACATATCACCAGGACAGCGCTCTCCACTGATCCACCAGGGAACATATCACCAAGACAGAGCTCTCCACTGGTCCACCAGGGAACATATCACCAAGACAGAGCTCTCCACTGGTCCACCAGGGAACATATCACCAGGACAGCGCTCTCCACTGGTCCACCAGGGAACATATCACCAGGACAGAGCTCTCCACTGGTCCACCAGGGAACATATCACCAGGACAGAGCTTTCCACTGGTCCACCAGGGAACATATCACCAGGAGAGAGCTCTCCACTGGTCCACCAGGGAACATATCACCAGGACAGCACTCTCCACTGGTCCACCAGGGAACATATCACCAGGACAGCACTCTCCACTGGTCCACCAGGGAACATATCACCAGGACAGCGCTCTCCACTGGTCCACCAGGGAACATATCACCAAGACAGAGCTCTCCACTGGTCCACCAGGGAACATATCACCAGGACAGCGCTCTCCACTGGTCCACCAGGGAACATATCACCAAGACAGAGCTCTCCACTGGTCCACCAGGGAACATATCACCAGGACAGAGCTCTCCACTGGTCCACCAGGGACCATATCACCAGGACAGCGCTCTCCACTGGTCCCCCAGGGACGATATCACCAGGACAGAGATCTCCACTGGTCCCCCAGGGAACATATCACCAGGACAGCGCTCTCCACTGGTCCACCAGGGAATATATCACCAGGACAGAGCTCTCCACTAGTCCCCCAGGGAACATATCACCAGGACAGAGCTCTCCACTGGTCCACCAGGGAATATATCACCAGGACAGAGCTCTCCACTAGTCCCCCAGGGAACATATCACCAGGACAGCGCTCTCCACTGGTCCACCAGGGAATATATCACCAGGACAGAGCTCTCCACTAGTCCCCCAGGGAACATATCACCAGGACAGAGCTCTCCACTAGTCCACCAGGGACCATATCACCAGGACAGAGCTCTCCACTAGTCCACCAGGGACCATATCACCAGGACAGAGCTCTCCACTAGTCCACCAGGGAACATATCACCAGGACAGCGCTCTCCACTGGTCCCCCAGGGAACATATCACCAGGACAGAGCTCTCCACTAGTCCCCCAGGGAACATATCACCAGGACAGCGCTCTCCACTGGTCCACCAGGGAACATATCACCAGGACAGAGCTCTCCACTGGTCCACCAGGGACCATATCACCAGGACAGAGCTCTCCACTAGTCCCCCAGGGAACATATCACCAGGACAGAGCTCTCCACTAGTCCACCAGGGAACATATCACCAGGACAGAGCTCTCCACTAGTCCACCAGGGAACATATCACCAGGACAGCGCTCTCCACTGATCCACCAGGGAACATATCACCAAGACAGAGCTCTCCACTGGTCCACCAGGGAACATATCACCAAGACAGAGCTCTCCACTGGTCCACCAGGGAACATATCACCAGGACAGCGCTCTCCACTGGTCCACCAGGGAACATATCACCAGGACAGAGCTCTCCACTGGTCCACCAGGGAACATATCACCAGGACAGAGCTTTCCACTGGTCCACCAGGGAACATATCACCAGGAGAGAGCTCTCCACTGGTCCACCAGGGAACATATCACCAGGACAGCACTCTCCACTGGTCCACCAGGGAACATATCACCAGGACAGCACTCTCCACTGGTCCACCAGGGAACATATCACCAGGACAGCGCTCTCCACTGGTCCACCAGGGAACATATCACCAAGACAGAGCTCTCCACTGGTCCACCAGGGAACATATCACCAGGACAGCGCTCTCCACTGGTCCACCAGGGAACATATCACCAAGACAGAGCTCTCCACTGGTCCACCAGGGAACACATCACCAAGACAGAGCTCTCCACTGGTCCACCAGGGAACATATCACCAGGACAGCGCTCTCCACTGGTCCACCAGGGAACATATCACCAGGACAGCACTCTCCACTGGTCCACCAGGGAACATATCACCAGGACAGCACTCTCCACTGGTCCACCAGGGAACATATCACCAGGACAGCGCTCTCCACTGGTCCACCAGGGAACATATCACCAAGACAGAGCTCTCCACTGGTCCACCAGGGAACATATCACCAGGACAGCGCTCTCCACTGGTCCACCAGGGAACACATCACCAAGACAGAGCTCTCCACTGGTCCACCAGGGAACACATCACCAAGACAGAGCTCTCCACTGGTCCACCAGGGAACATATCACCAGGACAGCGCTCTCCACTGGTCCACCAGGGAACATATCACCAGGACAGCACTCTCCACTGGTCCACCAGGGAACATATCACCAGGGCAGAGCTTTCCACTGGTCCACCAGGGAACATATCACCAGGACAGAGCTCTCCACTGGTCCACCAGGGAACATATCACCAGGACAGAGCTCTCCACTAGTCCACCAGGGAACATATCACCAGGACAGCGCTCTCCACTGGTCCACCAGGGAACATATCACCAGGACAGAGCTCTCCACTGGTCCACCAGGGAACATATCACCAGGACAGCGCTCTCCACTGGTCCACCAGGGAACATATCACCAGGACAGCACTCTCCACTGGTCCACGAGGGAACATATCACCAGGACAGAGCTCTCTACTGATCGACCAGGGAACATCTCACCAGGACAGCACTCTCCACTGGTCCACCAGGGAACATATCACCAAGACAGAGCACTCCACTGGTCCACCAGGGAATATATCACCAGGACAGAGCACTCCACTGGTCCACCAGGGAATATATCACCAGGACAGAGCTCTCCACTGGTCCACCAGGGAACATATCACCAAGACAGAGCACTCCACTGGTCCACCAGGGAAGATATCACCAGGACAGCGCTCTCCACTGGTGCACCAGGAAACATCACCAGGACAGCGCCTCCACTAGTCCACCAGGGAACATATCACCAGGACAGAGCTTTCCACTGGTCCACCAGGGACCATATCACCAGGACAGAGCTCTCCACTAGTCCACCAGGGAACATATCACCAGGACAGAGCTCTCCACTGGTCCCCCAGGGACGATATCACCAGGACAGAGCTCTCCACTAGTCCCCCAGGGAACATATCACCAGGACAGAGCTCTCCACTGGTCCACCAGGGAATATATCACCAGGACAGAGCTCTCCACTGGTCCACCAGGGACCATATCACCAGGACAGAGCTCTCCACTAGTCCACCAGGGAACATATCACCAGGACAGAGCTCTCCACTGGTCCACCAGGGACCATATCACCAGGACAGAGCTCTCCACTAGTCCACCAGGGACCATATCACCAGGACAGCGCTCTCCACTGGTCCCCCAGGGACCATATCACCAGGACAGCGCTCTCCACTGGTCCCCCAGGGACGATATCACCAGGACAGAGATCTCCACTGGTCCCCCAGGGAACATATCACCAGGACAGCGCTCTCCACTGGTCCACCAGGGAATATATCACCAGGACAGAGCTCTCCACTAGTCCCCCAGGGAACTTATCACCAGGACAGAGCTCTCCACTGGTCCACCAGGGAATATATCACCAGGACAGAGCTCTCCACTAGTCCCCCAGGGAACATATCACCAGGACAGCGCTCTCCACTGGTCCACCAGGGAATATATCACCAGGACAGAGCTCTCCACTAGTCCCCCAGGGAACATATCACCAGGACAGAGCTCTCCACTAGTCCACCAGGGACCATATCACCAGGACAGAGCTCTCCACTAGTCCACCAGGGACCATATCACCAGGACAGAGCTCTCCACTAGTCCACCAGGGAACATATCACCAGGACAGAGCTCTCCACTGGTCCCCCAGGGAACATATCACCAGGACAGCGCTCTCCACTGGTCCCCCAGGGAACATATCACCAGGACAGAGCTCTCCACTAGTCCCCCAGGGAACATATCACCAGGACAGCGCTCTCCACTGGTCCACCAGGGAACATATCACCAGGACAGAGCTCTCCACTGGTCCACCAGGGACCATATCACCAGGACAGAGCTCTCCACTAGTCCCCCAGGGAACATATCACCAGGACAGAGCTCTCCACTAGTCCACCAGGGAACATATCACCAGGACAGAGCTCTCCACTAGTCCACCAGGGAACATATCACCAGGACAGCGCTCTCCACTGATCCACCAGGGAACATATCACCAAGACAGAGCTCTCCACTGGTCCACCAGGGAACATATCACCAAGACAGAGCTCTCCACTGGTCCACCAGGGAACATATCACCAGGACAGCGCTCTCCACTGGTCCACCAGGGAACATATCACCAGGACAGAGCTCTCCACTGGTCCACCAGGGAACATATCACCAGGACAGAGCTTTCCACTGGTCCACCAGGGAACATATCACCAGGAGAGAGCTCTCCACTGGTCCACCAGGGAACATATCACCAGGACAGCACTCTCCACTGGTCCACCAGGGAACATATCACCAGGACAGCACTCTCCACTGGTCCACCAGGGAACATATCACCAGGACAGCGCTCTCCACTGGTCCACCAGGGAACATATCACCAAGACAGAGCTCTCCACTGGTCCACCAGGGAACATATCACCAGGACAGCGCTCTCCACTGGTCCACCAGGGAACATATCACCAAGACAGAGCTCTCCACTGGTCCACCAGGGAACACATCACCAGGACAGCGCTCTCCACTGGTCCACCAGGGAACACATCACCAAGACAGAGCTCTCCACTGGTCCACCAGGGAACACATCACCAAGACAGAGCTCTCCACTGGTCCACCAGGGAACATATCACCAGGACAGCGCTCTCCACTGGTCCACCAGGGAACATATCACCAGGACAGCACTCTCCACTGGTCCACCAGGGAACATATCACCAGGGCAGAGCTTTCCACTGGTCCACCAGGGAACATATCACCAGGACAGAGCTCTCCACTGGTCCACCAGGGAACATATCACCAGGACAGAGCTCTCCACTAGTCCACCAGGGAACATATCACCAGGACAGCGCTCTCCACTGGTCCACCAGGGAACATATCACCAGGACAGAGCTCTCCACTGGTCCACCAGGGAACATATCACCAGGACAGCGCTCTCCACTGGTCCACCAGGGAACATATCACCAGGACAGCACTCTCCACTGGTCCACGAGGGAACATATCACCAGGACAGAGCTCTCTACTGATCGACCAGGGAACATCTCACCAGGACAGCACTCTCCACTGGTCCACCAGGGAACATATCACCAGGGCAGAGCTCTCCACTAGTCCACCAGGGAACATATCACCAGGACAGAGCACTCCACTGGTCCACCAGGGAATATATCACCAGGACAGAGCACTCCACTGGTCCACCAGGGAATATATCACCAGGACAGAGCACTCCACTGGTCCACCAGGGAATATATCACCAGGACAGAGCTCTCCACTGGTCCACCAGGGAACATATCACCAAGACAGAGCACTCCACTGGTCCACCAGGGAAGATATCACCAGGACAGCGCTCTCCACTGGTGCACCAGGAAACATATCACCAGGACAGCGCCTCCACTAGTCCACCAGGGAACATATCACCAGGACAGAGCTTTCCACTGGTCCACCAGGGAACATATCACCAGGGCAGCGCTCTCCACTGGTCCACCAGGGAACATATCACCAGGGCAGAGCTCTCCACTAGTCCACCAGAGAACATATCACCAAGACAGAACTCTCCACTGGTCCACCAGGGAACATATCACCAGGACAGAGCTCTCCACTGATCCTCCAGGGAACATATCACCAGGACAGCGCCTCCCAACTGGTCCACCAGGGAAGATATCACCAGGACAGAGCTCTCCACTGGTCAACCAGGGAACATATCACCAGGACAGAGCTCTCCACTGGTCCACCAGGGAACATATCACCGGGACAGAGCTCTCCACTGGTCCACCAGGGAACATATCACCGGGACAGAGCTCTCCACTAGTCCACCAGGGAACATATCACCAGGACAAAGTTCTCCACTGATCCACCAGGGAACATATCACCAGGACAAAGTTCTCCACTGATCCACCAGGGAAGATATCACCAGGACAGAACTCTCTACTGGTCCACCAGGGAATATATCACCAGGACAGAGCTCTCCACTGGTCCACCAGGAAACAAGTAACCAGGACAGAGCTCTCCACTGGTCCACCAGGGAACATATCACCAGGACAGAGCTCTCCACTGGTCCACCAGGGAACATATCACCAGGACAGAGCTCTCCACTGGTCCACCAGAGAACATATCACCAAGACAGGGCTGTCCACTGGTCCACCAGGGAACATATCACCAGGACAGAGCTCTCCACTGGTCCACCAGAGAACATATCACCAAGACAGGGCTCTCCACTGGTCCACCAGGGAACATATCACCAGGGCAGAGCTCTCCACTGGTCCACCAGGGAACATATCACCAGGGCAGAGCTCTCCACTGGTCCACCAGGGAACACATCACCAAGACAGAGCTCTCCACTGGTCCACCAGGGAACACATCACCAAGACAGAGCTCTCCACTGGTCAACCAGGGAACATATCACCAGGAGAGAGCTCTCCACTGGTCAACCAGGGAACATATCACCAGGAGAGAGCTCTCCACTGGTTCACCAGGGAACATATCACCAAGACAGAGCTCTCCACTGGTCCACCAGGGAACATATCACCAGGGCAGAGCTCTCCACTGGTCCACCAGGGAACATATCACCAGGACAGAGCTCTCCACTGGTCTACCAGGGAACATATCACCAGGACAGAGCTCTCCACTGGTCAACCAGGGAACATATCACCAGGAGAGAGCTCTCCACTGGTCCACCAGGGAACATATCACCAGGACAGAGCTCTCCACTGGTCCACCAGGGAACATATCACCAGGACAGAGCTCTCCACTGGTCCACCAGAGAACATATCACCAAGACAGGGCTCTCCACTGGTCCACCAGGGAACATATCACCAGGGCAGAGCTCTCCACTGGTCCACCAGGGAACATATCACCAGGACAGAGCTCTCCACTGGTCTACCAGGGAACATATCACCAGGACAGAGCTCTCCACTGGTCCACCAGGGAACATATCACCAGGAGAGAGCTCTCCACTGGTCAACCAGGGAACATATCACCAGGAGAGAGCTCTCCACTGGTCCACCAGGGAACATATCACCAGGACAGAGCTCTCCACTGGTCAACCAGGGAACATATCACCAGGAGAGAGCTCTCCACTGGTTCACCAGGGAACATATCACCAAGACAGAGCTCTCCACTGGTCCACCAGGGAACATATCACCAGGGCAGAGCTCTCCACTGGTCCACCAGGGAACATATCACCAGGAGAGAGCTCTCCACTGGTTCACCAGGGAACATATCACCAAGACAGAGCTCTCCACTGGTCCACCAGGGAACATATCACCAGGGCAGAGCTCTCCACTGGTCCACCAGGGAACATATCACCAGGAGAGAGCTCTCCACTGGTTCACCAGGGAACATATCACCAAGACAGAGCTCTCCACTGGTCCACCAGGGAACATATCACCAGGACAGAGCACTCCACTGGTCCACCAGGGAACATATCACCAGGGCAGAGCTCTCCACTGGTCCACCAGGGAACATATCACCAGGGCAGAGCTCTCCACTGGTCCACCAGGGAACATATCACCAGGGCAGAGCTCTCCACTGGTCCACCAGGGAACATATCACCAGGAGAGAGCTCTCCACTGGTTCACCAGGGAACATATCACCAAGACAGAGCTCTCCACTGGTCCACCAGGGAACATATCACCAGGGCAGAGCTCTCCACTGGTCCACCAGGGAACATATCACCAGGAGAGAGCTCTCCACTGGTTCACCAGGGAACATATCACCAAGACAGAGCTCTCCACTGGTCCACCAGGGAACATATCACCAGGACAGAGTTCTCCACTGGTCCACCAGGGAACACATCACCAAGACAGAGCTCTCCACTAGTCCCCCAGGGCAGGGATTGGGCTATGGAGTCACAATCTATCTCTGCAGACGGCTGTCTTAGTACCAGGTCGGTGACTGTCTCGCGCAGTTCTCGGACTTTCTCCTCCAGGTCCAGGTTCCGCTCTGTCAGCGTTTCCACCATTTCTTCAGCTCCAAGAGCAGCGTCCACCTGACCATGGAAAAAAAATACTGTCAGCAATGAGGCAGCGACCGGCGCAGGGTCCCCGGGAGAGCCCCCGGCGCAGGGTCCCCGGGAGAGCCCCCGGCGCAGGGTCCACGGGATTGACCCCGGCGCAGGGTCCCCGGGAGAGCCCCCGGCGCAGGGTCCACGGGAGAGCCCCCGGCGCAGGGTCCACGGGAGAGCCCCCGGCGCAGGGTCCCCGGGAGAGCCCCCGGCGCAGGGTCCACGGGATTGACCCCGGCGCAGGGTCCCCGGGAGAGCCCCCGGCGCAGGGTCCCCGGGAGAGCCCCCGGCGCAGGGTCCCCGGGAGAGCCCCCGGCGCAGGGTCCACGGGATTGACCCCGGCGCAGGGTCCACGGGAGAGCCCCCGGCGCAGGGTCCACGGGAGAGCCCCCGGCGCAGGGTCCACGGGAGAGCCCCCGGCGCAGGGTCCACGGGAGAGCCCCCGGCAGCGCGCTCACCTGCTCC
Source organism: Phyllobates terribilis (assembly GCF_046119375.1). NCBI lineage: Eukaryota > Metazoa > Chordata > Amphibia > Anura > Dendrobatidae > Phyllobates > Phyllobates terribilis. The sequence goes on along the minus strand of NW_027362761.1, from coordinate 1,237,756,549 downwards.
TTCAGCTCGTCGATGGTCTTCTCGGTCTGCGCCGCCTCCTCCTGCAGCTTCTCTCTCTGCTGCCGCAGACTCTCCAGCTCCGTGTTCTTCTTCTCCAGCTGCTTCTGCACCCGGACGTGCTCCTGCTTCTCCGAGGCCGACAGATCCCGCATCCTACAAGAGGGAAGGAGTCAGCCAAGGGGGTACACCGGGACCCCCAATCAAAGGGCACGCAGGGGGACACCCCCCCCCAATCACAGGGTCCGCGCTCACCTGACCAGAGCTTCCTTCAGGCGGCCGTTCTGCTCCTCTAGCTGCTTCACCTGATAGCTGGACGCGGCTCCATCAGATCCTACAGGGGAGACCGGCCACCACCAGGGGTCAGCGCAGAAAGGGTGCAACGCAGAGCTCCGAAACAGGGGGGACCGGGGACGCCCTAAAGACAGACAACCAGAGGGGGGGGGGGGGGGGACGGAGCGACGACAGCCGACCAGGAGGGAGGGGAGGGACCGAGCGACGACAGCCGACCAGGAGGGAGAGGGGAGGGACAGAGCGACGACAGCCGACCAGGAGGGAGAGGAGGGACCGAGCGACGACAGCCGACCAGGAGGGAGAGGGGAGGGACAGAGCGACGACAGCCGACCAGGAGGGAGAGGGGAGGGACCGAGCGACGACAGCCGACCAGGAGGGAGAGGGGAGGGACCGAGCGACGACAGCCGACCAGGAGGGAGGGGAGGGACCGAGCGACGACAGCCGACCAGGAGGGAGAGGGGAGGGACCGAGCGACGACAGCCGACCAGGAGGGAGAGGGGAGGGACCGAGCGACGACAGCCGACCAGGAGGGAGAGAGGAGGGACCGAGCGACGACAGCCGACCAGGAGGGAGGGGAGGGACCGAGCGACGACAGCCGACCAGGAGGGAGAGGGGAGGGACCGAGCGACGACAGCCGACCAGGAGGGAGAGGGGAGGAACCGAGCGACGACAGCCGACCAGGAGGGAGGGGAGGGACCGAGCGACGACAGCCGACCAGGAGGGAGGGGAGGGACCGAGCGACGACAGCCGACCAGGAGGGAGGGGAGGGACCGAGCAACGACAGCCGACCAGGAGGGAGGGGAGGGACCGAGCAACGACAGCCGACCAGGAGGGAGGGGAGGGACCGAGCAACGACAGCCGACCAGGAGGGAGGGGAGGGACCGAGCAACGACAGCCGACCAGGAGGGAGAGGAGGGACCGAGCGACGACAGCCGACCAGGAGGGAGAGGAGGGACCGAGCGACGACAGCCGACCAGGAGGGAGGGGAGGGACCGAGCGACGACAGCCGACCAGGAGGGAGGGGAGGGACCGAGCGACGACAGCCGACTAGGAGGGAGAGGGGAGGGACCGAGCGACGACAGCCGACCAGGAGGGAGAGGGACCGAGCGACGACAGCCGACCAGGAGGGAGAGGGGAGGGACCGAGCGACGACAGCCGACCAGGAGGGAGGGGAGGGACCGAGCGACGACAGCCGACCAGGAGGGAGAGGGGAGGGACCGAGCGACGACAGCCGACCAGGAGGGAGGGGAGGGACAGAGCGAAGACAGCCGACCAGGAGGGAGAGGAGGGACAGAGCGACGACAGCCGACCAGGAGGGAGGGGAGGGACCGAGCGACGACAGCCGACCAGGAGGGAGGGGAGGGACCGAGCGACGACAGCCGACCAGGAGGGAGGGGAGGGACCGAGCGACGACAGCCGACCAGGAGGGAGGGGAGGGACCGAGCGACGACAGCCGACCAGGAGGGAGGGGAGGGACCGAGCGACGACAGCCGACCAGGAGGGAGGGGAGGGACAGAGCGAAGACAGCCGATCAGGAGGGAGAGGGGAGGGACCGAGCGACGACAGCCGACCAGGAGGGAGAGGGGAGGGACCGAGCGACAGCCGACCAGGAGGGAGAGGGGAGGGACCGAGCGACGACAGCCGACCAGGAGGGAGGGGAGGGACCGAGCGACGACAGCCGACCAGGAGGGAGAGGGGAGGGACAGAGCGAAGACAGCCGACCAGGAGGGACCGAGCGACGACAGCCGACCAGGAGGGAGGGGAGGGACCGAGCGACGACAGCCGACCAGGAGGGAGGGGAGGGACCGAGCGACGACAGCCGACCAGGAGGGAGAGGGGAGGGACAGAGCGACGACAGCCGACCAGGAGGGAGAGGGGAGGGACAGAGCGACGACAGCCGACCAGGAGGAAGGGGAGGGACAGAGCGACGACAGCCGACCAGGAGGGAGGGGAGGGACAGAGCGACGACAGCCGACCAGGAGGGAGAGGGGAGGGACCGAGCGACGACAGCCGACCAGGAGGGAGAGGGGAGGGACCGAGCGACGACAGCCGACCAGGAGGGAGAGGGGAGGGACCGAGCGACGACAGCCGACCAGGAGGGAGAGGGGAGGGACCGAGCGACGACAGCCGACCAGGAAGGAGAGGAGGGACCGAGCGACGACAGCCGACCAGGAGGGAGGGGAGGGACCGAGCGACGACAGCCGACCAGGAGGGAGAGGGGAGGGACAGAGCGACGACAGCCGACCAGGAGGGAGGGGAGGGACCGAGCGACGACAGCCGACCAGGAGGGAGAGGAGGGACCGAGCGACGACAGCCGACCAGGAGGGAGAGGGGAGGGACAGAGCGACGACAGCCGACCAGGAGGGAGAGGGGAGGGACCGAGCGACGACAGCCGACCAGGAGGGAGGGGAGGGACCGAGCGACGACAGCCGACCAGGAGGGAGAGGGGAGGGACAGAGCGACGACAGCCGACCAGGAGGGAGGGGAGGGACCGAGCGACGACAGCCGACCAGGAGGGAGGGGAGGGACAGAGCGACGACAGCCGACCAGGAGGGAGGGGAGGGACCGAGCGACGACAGCCGACCAGGAGGGAGGGGAGGGACCGAGCGACGACAGCCGACCAGGAGGGAGAGGGGAGGGACAGAGCGACGACAGCCGACCAGGAGGGAGGGGGCAACAATCAAAGAGTGGGAATGGACAACAGCCAACAGCGAACCTGCCCATTACCCCACCACCTGCCGTCATACGCTCCACCGCCTGTACATACCCCTACCGACCGTCATACGCTCCACCGCCTGTACATTACCCCACCACCTGCCGTCATACGCTCCACCGCCTGTACATTACCCCACCACCTGCCGTCATACGCTCCACCGCCTGTATATTACCCCACCACCTCGACATATGCTCCACCGCCTGTACATTACCCCACCAGCGTCATACGCTCCACCGCTTGTACATTACCGCACCACCAGCCGTCATACGCTCCACCGCCTGTACATTACCCCATCACCTGCCGTCATATGCTCCACCACCTGTACATTACCCCACCACCTGCCGTCATGCGCTCCTCCGCCTCAACATTACCCCACCACCTGCCGTCATACTGCCGTCATACGCTCCACCGCCTGTACATTACCCCACCACCTGCAGTCATACGCTCCACCGCCTGTACATTACCCCCACCTGCCGTCATACGCTCCACCGCCTGTACATTACCCCCACCTGCCGTCATACGCTCCACCGCCTGTACATTACCACCAGCTGCCGTCATACGCTCCACCGCCTGTACATTACCCCACCACCTCGTCATACGCTCCACCGCCTGCACATTACCCCCACCACCTCGTCATACGTTCAACTGCCTGTACATTACCTCACCACCTGCCGTCATATGCTCCACCGCCTGTACATTACCCCACCACCTGCCGTCATACGCTCCACCGCCTGTACATTACCCCACCACCTCGTCATACGCTCCACCGCCGGTACATTGCTCCACCGCCTGCCATTATACACTCCACCGCCTGTACACTACCCCCGCCTGTCACCATACGCTCCACCGCCTGTACATTACCCCCACCTGCAGTCATACGCTCCACCGCCTGTACATTACCACCACCTGCCGTCATACGCTCCACCGCCTGTACATTACCCCACCACCTCGTAATATGCTCCACCGCCTGTACATTACCCCACCGCCTGCCATTATACAATCCACTGCCTGTACATTGCCCCACCAGCGTCATACGCTCCACCGCCTGTACATTACCGCACCACCAGCCATCATACGCTCCACCGCCTGTACATTACCCCCACCTGCCATCATACGCTCCACCGCTTGTACATTACAGCACCACCAGCCGTCATACGCTCCACCGCCTGTACATTACCCCACCATCTGCCGTCATGAGCTCCTCCGCCTGTACATTACCCCCACCTGCCATCATACGCTCCACCTCTTGTACATTACCCTCACCTGCCATCATACGCTCCACCGCTTGTACATTACCGCACCATCTCGTCATACTCTCCACCGCCTGTACATTACCCCTACCTGTCGTCATATGCTCCACCGCCTGTACATTACCCCACCAGCGTCATACGCTCCACCGCTTGTACATTACCGCACCACCAGCCGTCATACGCTCCACCGCCTGTACATTACCCCATCACCTGCCGTCATATGCTCCACCACCTGTACATTACCCCACCACCTGCCGTCATGCGCTCCTCCGCCTGTACATTACCCCACCACCTGCCGTCATGCGCTCCACCGCCTGTACATTACCCCCACCTGCCGTCATGCGCTCCTTCGCCTGTACATTACCCCCACCTGCCATCATACGCTCCACCTCTTGTACATTACAGCACCACCAGCCGTCATACGCTCCATAGCCTGTACATTACCCCACCACCTGCCGTCATACGCTCCTCCGCCTGTACATTACCCCCACCTGCCATCATACGCTCCACCTCTTGTACATTACCCTCACCTGCCATCATACGCTCCACCGCTTGTACATTACCGCACCACCTCGTCATACGCTCCACCGCCTGTACATTACCCCCACCTGCCGTCATATGCTCCACCGCCTGTACATTACCCCACCAGCGTCATACGCTCCACCGCTTGTACATTACCGCACCACCAGCCGTCATACGCTTCACCGCCTGTACATTACCCCATCACCTGCCGTCATATGCTCCACCACCTGTACATTACCCCACCACCTGCCATCATACGCTCCACCGCCTGTACATTACCCCACCACCTGCCGTCATGCGCTCCTCCGCCTGTACATTACCCCACCACCTGCCGTCATGCGCTCCACCGCTTGTACATTACCCCCACCTGCCATCATACGCTCCACCGCCGGTACATTACCCCCACCTGCCATCATACGCTCCACCGCCTGTACATTACCCCACCACCTGCCGTCATGCGCTCCACCGCCTGTACATTACCCCCACCTGCCATCATACGCTCCACCGCCTGTACATTACCCCCACCTGCCATCATACGCTCCACCGCCTGTAAGTTGCCCCACCATGTGTATGTCACCCCGCCTCCTCCCGCCATACTTTAGTCCACCATATGACCCACCTTTCTCCTCAATCTCGTGCTTCAGGATCTCCAGGTCCATGGTCAGCTCCTCCACCTTCTCCTTTAAGGTCTCCACCTCCTGCTGTAAGGACTCTGCTCGCTCCTCGGCCATCTCCTTGTCCAGCGTGGCCATTTCTATAGCGTCTGCAGTGTCCGCCATCTCCTCCATGTAGCGCTCCTGGGCCTCCAGAGCTTCCTTGGCCTCCTGTACAAAAGACATGATGGTTGGATACTGCTGCTCCTTGGATGCGTCTTCTCCGGCGCCGGTCACCCACCTTCTTGGCCTCCTTGAGCTGGCGCTGGAGGTCGGCCTGCTGCTCCTGCATCTTACTCCTCCACTCCTGGAGCTGCTCCAGCTGAAGCTTGGACTTCTCCATCTCCTTCAGCTTGGCCTTGTCCTCGGACCTCTTCATCTTCAGGGTCTCCAGCTTCTCCTCCAGATCCTTCACCTGAGCTCTCAGGTTCTCCTCCTCCTGGAATAGCGCACAGATCAGGGTCTGGCCATGAGGATGGGACACAAGGGGCAATGATGCCGCCATCTTTACCTTGGAGGGCCCCGGGGCAGGCAGCGGGGCCACCGGAGAGGTCAGTGAGGGCGATGGGATGATGGGAGCCGCTAGTGGGGTCTGTGCTGGCGTGCTGGGCTCGCTGCTGCTGATCTCTCCACATGATGCCGATGCAGATCCGGAGGCCCCGGCCGTACCGCTGGATGCAGCAGAGCTGGACGGGCGCGTGGGCTGCAATCAGGAGACACCTCATTAATGGACGGGACTATACGGCACAGAGTGCTCCATCCCGGCCTCCACGGCACCGACCGCTGCTCCCCCGGGGAGTGATGATACCGCAGACTTGGTGTGTGACCTCTGCACCATGTGCAAGACCACTGCTTGCTGTCAGTGATTGGCTGCAGCCTCGTCCTGGCCAAAACCTGCTGACAACGAGCCTCCAAAACCATAGAATGTGAGCAGAGCGTGAACGGTGGAGGGGCACAATATACATGAAGACCCCATAATAAAGGGCTACTCCACCCTACAGAACCAGGGACGGGCAGCGGCCGGGTGTGATGTAGCAGAGCTGAATGTGTCAGCACCAGGGACGGTAGGGTGTGATGTATCAGAGCTGTATGTGTCAGCACCAGGGACGGCCGGGTATGATGTAGCAGAGCTGTATGTGTCAGCACCAGGGACGGCCGGGTATGATGTAGCAGAGCTGTATGTGTCAGCACCAGGGACGGCCGGGTGTGATGTAGCAGAGCTGTATGTGTCAGCACCAGGGACGGTAGGGTGTGATGTATCAGAGCTGTATGTGTCAGCACCAGGGACGGCCGGGTATGATGTAGCAGAGCTGTATGTGTCAGCACCAGGGACGGCCGGGTGTGATGTAGCAGAGCTGTATGTGTCAGCACCAGGGAAGGACGAGTGTGATGTAGCAGAGCTGTATGTGTCAGCACCAGGGACGGCCGGGTGTGATGTAGCGGAGCTGTATGGGTCAGCACCAGGGACGGCCGTATGTGATGTAGCGGAGCTGTATGTGTCAGCACCAGGGACGGCCGGGTGTGATGTAGCAGAGCTGTATGTGTCAGCACCAGGGACGGTAGGGTGTGATGTAGCAGAGCTGTATGCGTCAGCACCAGGGACGGCCGGGTGTGATACAGCAGAGCTGTATGTGTCAGCACCAGGGACGGCCGGGTGTGATATAGCAGAGCTGAATGTGTCACCACCAGGGACGGCCGGGTGTGATATAGCAGAGCTGAATGTGTCACCACCAGGGACGGACGGCTGTGATGTAGCGGAGCTGTATGTGTCAGCACCAGGGACGGCCGGGTGGGATGTAGCAGAGCTGAATGTGTCAGCACCAGGGACGGCCGGGTGTGATGTAGCAGAGCTGTATGTGTCAGCACCAGGGACGGCCGGGTGTGATGTAGCAGAGCTGTATGTGTCAGCACCAGGGACGGCCGGGTGTGATGTAGCAGAGCTGAATGTGTCACCACCAGGGCCGGCCGGCTGTGATGTAGCGGAGCTGTATGTGTCACCACCAGGGACGGCCGGGTGTGATGTAGCAGAGCTGTATGTGTCAGCACCAGGGACGGCCGGGTGTGATGTAGCAGAGCTGAATGTGTCAGCACCAGGGACGGCCGGGTGTGATGTAGCAGAGCTGAATGTGTCAGCACCAGGGACGGCCGGGTGTGATGTAGCAGAGCTGAATGTGTCATTTCCGTTGTGTCTGTCTGAGGCTGGCGGACCCTGCCGGCACTGTTGTGGGGTCTTCGTACAGTCTTTTCCTGGCATAACTTCGTGTAGCAGAGCGAGGTGCAGTGTGCGGCACACAGTACAAGACAAGGGAAAATCATAAATCACAAAACGAAGGGGCGACAATCCGTGTCCCGGGACCACGCTGCGGTGTGCACAGGTGGCTCCTGTGACTGCTGGTGGGACACAGAGCTGCGGTGTTGTTACAGTGTAGCAGCCACTGATCCAGGACCACAGACAATGAGCCAGTGTACAGTCATCTCATGTCCGAGACACCTAACAATGGCGGCTTCTCCAGCCCCTCCCCCCACAGACAGGACCATCAGACACACTCTGCTCGGCTGCTCCGGGCGCTCACCTTAGTGCGGCGGGTGGTGATCTGCGGAGAAGCGGCAGGAAGAGACAGAGGAGAAGCCGAGGCGGAGAGAAGACAGCAAGACAGGGGTTAATGAGATCCAGGAGCAGGACAGAGCAACAAACCATCAGCGCAGTCACCCAACAGTGTCACAGCCTGCAGTCACCTCCAGAGCTGTACTCACTATTCTGCTGTTACATCATGTCCTATCCTCCAGTCACCTCCAGAGCTGCACTCACTATTCTGCTGTTATATCATGTCCTATCCTCCAGTCACCTCCAGAGCTGCACTCACTATTCTGCTGTTACATCATGTCTTATCCTCCAGTCACCTCCAGAGCTGCAATCACTATTCTGCGGTTACATAGTGTTATCCTCCAGTCATCTCCAGAGCTGCACTCACTATTCTGCTGTTACATCAGGTCTTATCCTCTAGTCACCTCCAGAGCTGCAATCACTATTCTGCTGTTACATAGTGTTATCCTCCAGTCATCTCCAGAGCTGCACTCACTATTCTGCTGTTACATCAGTTTTTATCCTCCGGTCACCTCCAGAGTTGCAGTCACTATTCTGCTGTTACATCGTGTCTTATCCTCCAGTCACCTCCAGAGCTGCGGTCACTATTCTGCTGTTTCATCATGTCTGATCCTCCAGTCACCTCCACAGCTGCAGTCAGTATTCGGCTGTTACATTGCGTCTTATCCTCCAGAGCTGCGGTCACTATTCTGCTGTTACATCGTGTCTTATTCTCCAGTCACCTCCAGAGCTGCGGTCACTATTCTGCTGTTTCATCATGTCTGATCCTCCAGTCACCTCCACAGCTGCAGTCAGTATTCGGCTGTTACATTGCGTCTTATCCTCCAGAGCTGCGGTCACTATTTTGCTTGTTTCCAGTGATTTCTTAGGATACTGACACTCGTGCTGTTAGGAGTCCAGTGGGCGGTTCCCCTCAATGACTGACAGTGTATCATGTGACGGTGCACAGTACGGGTGCATTACGGAAGGCCCGCCCACTGGACTCCTAGTGCAGAGCCAGAAGCTATCCGGGGATCGGTGGAGAATCCTCCTTATCCTTAGGCTCTGGGTAATCAGCCGATCATAGGGTCCGGGATGACAGAGCGTCCGCGGGGCTCTGGGGAGACCGGGTTGGCAGGAGGAATGATGCATTACACCCCAATAATAATTCAGACGCTGTGGCTGAGTGGAGGGATATCAGTCCTGCAGCTGCAGCAGAAGTGCGAGTGCAGCTCTGGCTGTGACTGGAGCAGTGGTGTAAGCGGAGCAATGCTCTGCAGAGATGTCACCCGTCCTGCAGATAATCACATGCACAGGGCACATCATGCTGTGTGCCCCTCACCAGCTGGTACACGGGGGTACGCTCAGCCGACGGGCCGAGCAGGGGCTGCACTCATGTGTGGTGCCCCCCACAGTTACAGGCGGGGGAGGATGCTCCACAGAAGACCCCGGAGACCTCACACCAGCCAAACTAGTATGGATTACCATGAGACTGAGGGGCCGTGCAGTGACCGGACCCCCAGGGTCAACAGACCCTGCTGGTGAGGACAGAGGCTGGCTCCGCCCTCTGTGCAGTGACCAGACCCCCAGGGTCAACAGACCCTGCTGGTGAGGACAGAGGCTGGCTCCGCTCTCCGCGCAGTGACCAGAACCCCGGGGTCAACAGACCCTGCTGGTGAGGACAGAGGCTGGCTCCGCTCTCCGCGCAGTGACCAGAACCCCGGGGTCAACAGACCCTGCTGGTGAGGACAGAGGCTGGCTCGGCTCTCCGCGCAGTGACCAGACCCCCGGGGTCAACAGACCGCGCAGTGACCGGACCCCCAGGGTCAAAAGACCCTGCTGGTGAGGACAGAGGCTGACTCCGCTCTCAGCGCAGTGACCGGACCCCCGGGGTCAGCAGACCCTGCTGGTGAGGACAGAGGCTGCCTCCGCACAGTGACCGGACCCCCGGGGTCAGCAGACCCTGCTGGTGAGGACAGAGGCTGGCTCCATCCTCCGCGCAGTGACAGAACCCCCAATGTCAACAGACCCTGCTGGTGAGGACAGAGGCTGGCTCCGCACAGTGACCGGACCCCCGGGGTCAGCAGACCCTGCTGGTGAGGACAGAGGCTGGCTCCGCCCTCCGCGCAGTGACAGAACCCCCAATGTCAACAGACCCTGCTGGTGAGGACAGAGGCTGGCTCCGCACAGTGACCAGACCCCCGGGGTCAGCAGACCCTGCTGGTGAGGACAGAGGCTGGCTCCGGACAGTGACCGGACCCCCGGGGTCAGCAGACCCTGCTGGTGAGGACAGAGGCTGGCTCCGCTCTCAGCGCAGAGACCGGACCCCCGAGATCAACAGACCCTGCTGGTGAGGACAGAGGCAGCCTCCGCACAGTTACCGGACCCCCGGGGTCAGCAGACCCTGCTGGTGAGGACAGAGGCTGCCTCCGCACAGTGACCGGACCCCCGGGGTCAGCACACCCTGCTGGTGAGGACAGAGGCTGCCTCCCTGCAGTGACCGGACCCCCGGGGTCAGCAGACCCTGCTGGTGAGGATAGAGGCCGGCTCCGCACAGTGACCGGACCTCCGGGGTTAGCAGACCCTGCTGGTGAGGACAGAGGCTGGCTCCATCCTCCGCGCAGTGACCAGACCCCCGGGGTCAGCAGACCCTGCTGATGAGGACAGAGGCTGGCTCAGCCCTCTGCGCAGTGACCGGACCCCCGGGGTCAACAGACCCTGCTGGTGAGGATAGAGGCCGGCTCCGCACAGTGACCGGACCCCCGGGGTCAGCAGACCCTGCTGGTGAGGACAGAGGCTGGCTCCGCCCTCCGCGCAATGACCGGACCCCCGGTGTCAACAGACCCTGCTGGTGAGGACAGAGGCTGCCTCTGCACAGTGACCAGATCCCCGGGGTCAGCAGACCCTGCTGGTGAGGATAAAGGGCCGGCTCTGCACCCTCCGCGCAGTGACCGGACCCCTGGGGTCAACAGACCCTGCTGGTGAAGACAGAGGCTGCCTCCGCACAGTGACGGGACCCCCGGGCTCAACAGACCCTGCTGGTGAAGACAGAGGCTGCCTCCCTGCAGTGATCGGACCCCCGGGGTCAGCAGACCCAGCTGGTGAGGACAGAGGCTGCCTCCCTGCAGTGACCAGACCCCCGGGGTCAGCAGATCCTGCTGGTGAGAATAGAGGCCGGCTCCGCAAAGTGACCGGACCCCCGGGGTCAGCAGACCCTGCTGGTGAGGACAGAGGCGACCTCCGATCTCCACACAGTGACCGGACCCCAAGGGTCAGCAGACCCTGCTGGTGAGGACAGAGGCGACCTCCGATCTCCACACAGTGACCGGACCCCCGGGGTCAGCAGACCCTGCTGGTGAGGACAGAGGCTGGCTCCGCACAGTGACCGGACCCCCAGGGGTCAGCAGACCCTGCTGGTGAGGACAGATGCCGGCTCCATCCTCCGCGCAGTGACCGGACCCCCAGGGGTCAGCAGACCCTGCTTTTGAGGACAGAGGCTGGCTCCGCACAGTGACCGGACCCCCAGGGGTCAGCAGACCCTGCTGGTGAGGACAGATGCCGGCTCCATCCTCCGCGCAGTGACCGGACAACCAGGGGTCAGCAGACCCTGCTTTTGAGGACAGAGGCTGGCTCCGCACAGTGACCGGACCCCCAGGGGTCAGCAGACCCTGCTGGTGAGGACAGAGGCTGGCTCCATCCTCCGCGCAGTGACCGGACCCCCAGGGGTCAGCAGACCCTGCTGGTGAGGACAGATGCCGGCTCCATCCTCCGCGCAGTGACTGGACCCCCAGGGGTCAGCAGACCCTGCTGGTGAGGACAGAGGTCGGCTCCATCCTCCGCACAGTGACCGGACCCCCAGGGGTCAGCAGACCCTGCTGGTGAGGACAGAGGTCGGCTCCATCCTCCGCACAGTGACCGGACCCCCAGGGGTCAGCAGACCCTGCTGGTGAGTACAGAGGCCGGCTCCATCCTCCGCACAGTGACCAGACCCCCGGGGTCAGCAGACTCGGCTGATGAGGACAGAGGCTGGCTCTGCCCTCCGCGCAGTGACCGGACCCCCGGGGTCAACAGACCCTGCTAGTGAGGACAGAGGCTGCCTCCGTGCAGTGACCGGACCCCCGGGGTAAGCAGACCCTGCTGGTGAGAACAGAGGCTGCCTTCACACAGTGACCGGACCCCTGGGGTCAGCAGACCCTGGTGGTGAGGACAGAGGCTGGCTCCGCACAGTGACCGGACCCCCAGGGGTCAGCAGACCCTGCTGGTGAGGACAGATGCCGGCTCCATCCTCCGCGCAGTGACCGGACCCCCAGGGGTCAGCAGACCCTGCTTTTGAGGACAGAGGCTGGCTCCGCACAGTGACCAGACCCCCAGGGGTCAGCAGACCCTGCTGGTGAGGACAGATGCCGGCTCCATCCTCCGCGCAGTGACCGGACCCCCAGGGGTCAGCAGACCCTGCTTTTGAGGACAGAGGCTGGCTCCGCACAGTGACCGGACCCCCAGGGGTCAGCAGACCCTGCTGGTGAGGACAGAGGCTGGCTCCATCCTCCGCGCAGTGACCGGACCCCCAGGGGTCAGCAGACCCTGCTGGTGAGGACAGATGCCGGCTCCATCCTCCGCGCAGTGACCGGACCCCCAGGGGTCAGCAGACCCTGCTTTTGAGGACAGAGGCTGGCTCCGCACAGTGACCGGACCCCCAGGGGTCAGCAGACCCTGCTGGTGAGGACAGAGGCTGGCTCCATCCTCTGCGCAGTGACCGGACCCCCAGGGGTCAGCAGACCCTGCTGGTCAGGACAGAGGCCGGCTCCATCCTCCGCGCAGTGACTGGACCCCCAGGGGTCAGCAGACCCTGCTGGATACAATGTAACAGGTGATGAGATCCCCGGTTTCCCTGGTAACGGGATCCTGCCCCATGTGTGATCCAGTAGGTCTGTGTGATCCAGTTGGTCTGCTGCCAGTGAGCGGAGACGTCTCACAGCTGAGGGGTCGGTACAATCACATCCAGTAGACGGACTGTTACGATGGACCGGTGCAGAATGTGAGGACGCTCGGTTTCCATCCACCGGCAGCAGACGATGGGATGAAGCACAGAGTCACCGGCAGAACTTTCCATTCTGGAATGATGAGAGTTATACTGAGGCAATGGTGGGCCTCCCCCATGCCCCCCACCCCGGCTAGTCTTCATGTGCAGCCCCTGGACCCCAGGCCTGGCGGGGGGCCGCATGCAGACAGACCCCGCTGAGGAGCTGCACCAGCCCCAGATCCTGACCCGTCCTCTGCTGGGAAAGCTGGGTGACCCCACCGTGGCGGAGCTGGCAGCTGCTGCCCCCTGGTGGCGGCCTCCTGGTGCAGGATGACTCCGCAAGAAGCGGGGCGACCCAATGCCTCCACCCCCTCATCACCCAGCTTTCCCAGGAGCAGACAGAAGGGAACGCCTGAAGGACTCCTGTGTGGAGGCCACAGAGGAGGCCGCAGGGAGCGAGGCTCTGCAGCTCCTCGGCACCCCAGACGGCACGTCATGCAGCACAGAGGGCACAGCGGGGGTCGGTACCTTCCTGGTGGTCGGGGCCTGCTTCATGGTCACACAAGGGTAGAGGGGACAGAGAAGAGAAGAGTTAGGACATGAACGCTGCCGGCCGCGCTTCTCCCACAATCACTGGCGAATGGCCGCAGCGTCTCCGGAGACGGTCCTGGGCCCGGCTACGCTCCCTGCTGCTGCCAGTCACTGCCGGGATGCTCCATGCCACCACCCTCCGGGGATGTGGCACGGCGGTGATCAGGGAAGGACAGCGCCCGCTGCTGCCACCACCGCCCCGTGCTCCGATTACATCACCAGCGCCGCTCCGCGCCCGGAGAGAGACGCCTTGTGCACGGCGTAATGGCTCCGATGCTTCTCCATCTCCGAGGGCAGGGGGGAGGGGAGGAGCGGAGGAGGAGGAGGAGGGGGCGAGACACAAAGGAGGGGCGGCCGTAACCCGGCAACCCAGCAGCATCAGCCGGCAGGAGAATTCAGCGCTGGACCACTTCTGTGCCAGGCGTCACGTGACTACCGGCCCCGAGGGGTTAACCCCAGCACTGCCAGGCTGCAGTGCCGCTCCGGGCACGGAAGGGTTAACAGCAGCACTGAGAGGCTGCAGCCCCAAACTGGGCACCGAAGGGTCAACAGCAGCACTGAGAGGTGGCAGCCCCGCACCGGGGAGAGAGGGGTTAACACAAGTCCCACACCGGGCACCGAAGGGTTAAAACTGAGTTCTATGTACATGGAGTAACAGTGATTGTACACTGGCGACAGACAGGGACTTGAAAGTCTTCACACCCCGTGAGCTTTTCCACATTTTAGCCACAATCTTCCATGTACCTTATTGGGATTTTCTGTGATACAAAGTAAGAAATATTTGTGACGTGTGAAGGAAATGATAGGAGGTTTTCCGGTTTACTAATTATATGATAAATATAAATCTGAACATTGTTCTGTGCATTAGTATTCAGCCCCCTGGGTCAGTGCTTTGTAGGACCACCTTTCACTGCAATTACTGCTGCAGTCTTTTGGGGTCTGTCTCTACTTCATCCATCTTCCATCACCTTTCACCAGCTTCCCTGCCTCTGCTGAAGAAAAGCCTCCCCACAGCAGGATGCTGCCACCACCATGTGTGACGGTGGGGATGGTGTTTTCAGGGTGATGTGCAGTGTTACTTTTCCACCACACATAGCGTTCTGCATCTAGCCCAAAAAGTTCTCCTTTGGTCTCATCTGACCAAAGCCCCTTCTTCCACATCCCTTCTTTGCGGTGTCCCCTACATGGGACTTCTTATGGTTTTCATAAAAGTCTTTCTTCTTGCCACTCTTCCATAAATGGCAGATTTGTGGGGTGTATGACTAATAGAGACTAGAGTCCTGTGGACAGATTCTCCCCCCTGAGCTGTGGATCTCCGCAGCTCCTCCTCAGTGACCATGGGCCTCTTGGCTGCTTCTCTAATTAGTGAGCTCCTTGCTTGGGATATCAGGTTAGGTGGACGGCCATGTCTTCCTAGGTTTGGAGCTGTACCACACTCTTTCCATTTTTGGATGATGGATTGATGCTCCATGACCCTGCTTTCCTCTTCTCCACAGCTTTATCCCTGACTTGTCCGGTGGGCTCCTTGGTTTTTAGCTTTATCCCTGACTTGTCCGGTGGGCTCCTTGGTTTTCAGCTTTATCCCTGACTTGTCCGGTGGGCTCCTTGGTTTTTAGCTTTATCCCTGACTTGTCCGGTGGGCTCCTTGGTTTTCATGATGCTTTTTCATCCCTAATGTTCCCACACAAACCTCTGAGGCCATCACAGAACAGCTGTAGTTAGACTGATGAGATATCACACCCAGGTGGACTCCGTGTACTAACTAGGTAACTTCTGGAGGTGATTAGTCATTCAGGATGTTATTTAGGGGCATCAGACTACAGGGGGTGAATACCAATACACAGCACGATTCTCAGATTTATATTTATTGAATATTTAGAAAACTCTGTATCATTTCCTTTACACGTCACAAACACTTGATTGGATTTTCTGTGAAACCAGAACAAACTTTCATGTTTGTGGGTGTAACGTGAAAAAATATGGAAAAGTTCACGGGGTATGAAGACTTTTTCAAGGCGCTATCCAGACAACATACGGGCAACATACAAGCGACATAACATTAAATGCAGGCAGAACCGGTGTTCACAGCTCACCAGGGTGCGAGGTGTCATATGAGCCGCAGAAGCGGTCCCCAGTCTCCCCAGCCGCAAGCCCCGCTCCTCATAGTCTCCCCAGCCGCAGCCCCGCTCCTCATAGTCTCCCCAGCCGCAGCCCCGCTCCTCATAGTCTCCCCAGCCGCAGCCCCGCTCCTCATAGTCTCCCCAGCCCCGCTCCTCATAGTCTCCCCAGCCCCGCTCCTCATAGTCTCCCCAGCCCCGCTCCTCATAGTCTCCCCAGCCCCGCTCCTCATAGTCTCCCCAGCCCCGCTCCTCATAGTCTCCCAAGCCGCAGCCCCGCTCCCCATAGTCTCCCCAGCCGCAAGCCCCGCTCCTCATAGTCTCCCCAGCCGCAAGCCCCGCTCCCCATAGTCTCCCCAGCTGCAGCCATGCTCCTCAGTCTCTCCAGCTGCAGCCCTGCTCCTCATAGTCTCTCCAGCTGCAGCCCTGCTCCTCATAGTCTCTCCAGCTGCAGCCCTGCTCCTCATAGTCTCCCCAGCCCCGCTCCCCATAGTCTCCCCAGCCCCGCTCCCCATAGTCTCCCCAGCCCCGCTCCTCAGTCTCCCCAGCCGCAGCCCCGCTCCCCATAGTCTCCCCAGCCGCAAGCCCCGCTCCTCATAGTCTCCCCAGCCCCGCTCCTCATAGTCTCCCCAGCCCCGCTCCTCATAGTCTCTCCAGCCGCAGCCCCGCTCCCCATAGTCTCCCCAGCTGCAAGCCCCGCTCCCCATAGTCTCCCCAGCTGCAGCACTGCTCCTCATAGTCTCCCCAGACACAAGCCCCGCTCCCCATAGTCTCCCCAGCCCCGCTCCTCAGTCTCCCCAGCTGCAGCCCTGCTCCCCGTCGGGAGTGAAACCATACTGCCCACATAGTGGCGCCCCAGCTGTTCTGCAGAAGTAATGCTGATGCCATACAGAGTGTGAATTGTGCAAATATCACAGTGCCGCAGGGTGGTCTGCCAGTCACATCCGCTGTCTCCTGCGGGCAGTATTAACAGGTGCAGAACACGTATTGATTTGTATGTAAGGACCTGACCTTGTTCTGCTCACACAGCTGGCAGTTCGTTACAATGCATCACTGCAGTGACTTCTCTGTCATGGACGCAGCAGTACTATCCGCGCCGCCCTGAGGGTTTGCTACAGTGCATGGTTGCAGGCAATATGGCAGAGGCTGCGACTGGTACGGCCGTGTACCCCCCCCCCTCCATAATGGATAATGGCCTCCATACACTGCGGGGTCTCAGAGGAGAGGAGGATAATGGAGGCTCAGCGGGGAATAGCAGATAATGGCTGTAACCAGATACTTTGCTGGCTTCACCACTTATGGCTAACAGGCCCCACAGCAGCACAGAGGACATCAGGAGTGGGAGGGGCTAATCTTCTGGGAGGTGACGCAATCCTCCAAACACCTGCACACAGGGGGGTCCCCGGCCGCAACCAGTACACGGTGGGGGCCCTCCGGCCGCACCTATACGGTATATACACATACATACACAGATACAACATGCGATCGTGGCCCTGCAGCATGGAGGAGACAATACCCCACACCCACTGGAGACGAGATAATCCACACTGATCACAGCTGTGATAATCCCAGATAATCTGTATCACTGCAGGGATTATATCAGATGATCCGGATACTAGAACATACAGGACACGATATGTACAGGGGATTATTACATGACTGGAGATTATAATCTGCACGCTGCATATGCCGTGTAACATGCAGGCGCTGTGTGTGGGGGCAGAGCACGTGTCAGCATGTCGGGGGTCCCGTGTGCGCCCCCCCCGCACAGAACATGCCCCTTGATTAGGGATGAGACAATGATGGAAGAAGCCGGACAAGGACGAGAGGCCGTGCAGGAGACAGCGGCATGCATGGAGGAAATATGGAGGCATGCGGAGCACGACAGCGCCCCCCGGAGGAACGGCACCGCACCTTCTTAGGCTTCAATCCACGCTGCATGGAGAGGGCAAATGTCAGAGGTTAGAGAATCCGAGAGGAGGAGTAGTACCCTGCACAGAGAGAGGTTAGCGATTCCGAGAGGAGGAGTAGTACCCTGCAAAGAAAGAGGTTAGTGAATCTGAGAGGAGGAGTAGTACCCTGCACAGAGAGAGGTTAGTGAATCCGAGAGGAGGAGTAGTACCCTGCAAAGAAAGAGGTTAGAGAATCCGAGAGGAGGAGTAGTACCCTGCAAAGAAAGAGGTTAAAGAATCCGAGAGGAGGAGTAGTACCCTGCACAGAAAGAGGTTAGTGAATCCGAGAGGAGGAGTAGTACCCTGCACAGAAAGAGGTTAGTGAATCCGAGAGGAGGAGTAGTACCCTGCACAGAAAGAGGTTAGTGAATCCGAGAGGAGGAGTAGTACCCTGCACAGAAAGAGGTTAGTGAATCCGAGAGGAGGAGTAGTACCCTGCACAGAGAGCGGTTAGTGAATCCGAGAGGAGGAGTAGTACCCTGCACAGAAAGAGGTTAAAGAATCCGAGAGGAGGAGTAGTACCCTGCACAGAGAGCGGTTAGTGAATCCGAGAGGAGGAGTAGTACCCTGCAAAGAAAGAGGTTAGTGAATCCGAGAGGAGGGGTAGTACCCTGCACAGAAAGAGGTTAAAGAATCCGAGAGGAGGAGTAGTACCCTGCACAGAGAGCGGTTAGTGATTCCGAGAGGAGGAGTAGTACCCTGCACAGAAAGAGGTTAGTGAATCCGAGAGGAGGAGTAGTACCCTGCACAGAAAGAGGTTAGTGAATCCGAGAGGAGGAGTAGTACCCTGCACAGAAAGAGGTTAGTGAATCCGAGAGGAGGAGTAGTACCCTGCACAGAAAGAGGTTAGTGAATCCGAGAGGAGGAGTAGTACCCTGCACAGAAAGAGGTTAGTGAATCCGAGAGGAGGGGTAGTACCCTGCACAAAGAGAGGTTCGTGAATCCGAGAGGAGTAGTACCCTGCACAGAAAGAGGTTAGTGAATCTGAGAGGAGGAGTAGTACCCTGCACAAAAAGAGGTTCGTGAATCCGAGAGGAGGGGTAGTACCCTGCACAGAGAGAGGTTAGCAAATCCGAGTGGAGGAGTAGTACCCTGCACAGAGAAAGGTTAGTGAATCCGAGAGGAGGAGTAGTACCCTGCACAGAAAGGTTAGCGAATCCGAGAGTAGTACCAACTGAGACCACAGCCCCATTACATTTATAATGTGGAGACCCCCCAGACTGATTGTTAATTCTCAAAACTCTCAACTCAAGAGTAAAATGTGTCTTTATTACTGAGATACGAGATGACAGTTGGTACTCATGAAGTTCTACGGAGAAATGTAACTCATTATACTCCTCCCTCCTCCAGCTCCTCCTCACGCAGCGGCCCCTCCTCACGCCTCCAGCTTCGGCCCCTCCTCACGCCTCCAGCCCCCGCCTCCAGCTGCGGCCCCTCCTCATGCCTCCAGCCCCCTCCTCCAGCTCCTCCTCCCACCTCCAGCTGCTGCCCCTCCTCATGCCTCCAGCCCCCTCCTTCCGCTGCGGCCCCTCCTCCCGCCTTCAGATCCGGCCCCTCGCCCAAACTCCAGCTCTGGCCCCTCCTCCCAGTCCGGCCCCCTCCTGCCGATCCAGCCCCCTCCTCCAGCTACTCTTCCTGTCAACCCCCTCCCGCCTCCAGCTCCTCCTCCTGTCTGCCCCCTCCTCGAGCTCAAGCCCCTCCTCCAACTCCGCCGCCTTCAGCTCCAGCCCCTCCACCACCATCCAGGCTCCGTCCCTCAACCGGCCTCCAGGCTCCGCCCGCCTCTACATTACTCTGTGCTCCTCCTCCTAGACCCGTCCTCTGCCTTCTACATTACTCTGTGCTCCTCCTCCTAGACCCGTCCTCTGCCTTCTACATTACTCTGTGCTCCTCCTCCTAGACCCGTCCTCTGCCTTCTACATTACTCTGTGCTCCTCCTCCTAGACCCGTCCTCTGCCTTCTACATTACTCTGTGCTCCTCCTCCTAGACCTGTCCTCTGCCTTCTACATTACTCTGTGCTCCTCCTCCTAGACCCGTCCTCTGCCTTCTACATTACTCTGTGCTCCTCCTCCTAGACCTGTCCTCAGCCTTCTACATTACTCTGTGCTCTTCCTCCTAGACCTGTCCTCAGCCTTCTACATTACTCTGTGCTCCTCCTCCTAGACCCGTCCTCTGCCTTCTACATTACTCTGTGCTCCTCCTCCTAGACTCGTCCTCTGCCTTCTACATTACTCTGTGCTCCTCCTCCTAGACCCGTCCTCTGCCTTCTACATTACTCTGTGCTCCTCCTCCTAGACCCGTCCTCTGCCTTCTACATTACTCTGTGCTCCTCCTCCTAGACCCGTCCTCTGCCTTCTACATTACTCTGTGCTCCTCCTCCTAGACCCATCCTCAGCCTTCTACATTACTCTATGCTCCTCCTCCTAGACCCGTCCTCTGCCTTCTACATTACTCTGTACTCCTCCTAGACCCGTCCTCCGCCTTCTACATTACTCTGTGCTCCTCCTCCTAGACCCATCCTCTGCCTTCTACATTACTCTGTGCTCCTCCTCCTAGATCCGTCCTCTGCCTTCTACATTACTCTGTGCTCCTCCTAGACCCGTCTTCTGCCTTCTACATTACTCTCTGCTTCTCCTCCTAGACCCATCCTCTGCCTTCTACATTACTCTGTGCTCCTCCTCCTAGACCAGTCCTCTGCCTTCTACATTACTCTGCTCCTCCTCCTAGACCAGTCCTCTGCCTTCTACATTACTCTGTGCTCCTCCTCCTAGACCCGTCCTCTGCCATCTACATTACGCTGTGCTCCTCCTCCTAGACCTGTCCTCTGCCTTCTACATTACTCTGTGCTCCTCCTCCTAGACCCGTCCTCTGCCTTCTACATTACTCTGCGCTCCTCCTCCTAGACCCGTCCTCTGCCTTCTACATTACTCTGTGCTCCTCCTCCTCCTAGACCCGTCCTCTGCCTTCTCCATTACTCTGTGCTCCTCCTCCTAGACCCGTCCTCTGCCTTCTTCATTACTCTGTGCTCCTCCTCCTAGACCCGTCCTCTGCCTTCTACATTACTCTGTGCTCCTCCTCCTCCTAGACCCGTCCTCTGCCTTCTACATTACTCTGTGCACCTCCTCCTCCTAGACCCGTCCTCTGCCTTCTCCATTACTCTGTGCTCCTCCTCCTAGACCCGTCCTCTGCCTTCTTCATTACTCTGTGCTCCTCCTCCTAGACCCGTCCTCTGCCTTCTACATTACTCTGTGCTCCTCCTCCTCCTAGACCCGTCCTCTGCCTTCTTCATTACTCTGTGCTCCTCCTCCTAGACCCGTCCTCTGCCTTCTACATTACTCTGTGCTCCTCCTCCTCCTAGACCCGTCCTCTGCCTTCTCCATTACTCTGTGCTCCTCCTCCTAGACCGGTCCTCTGCCTTCTTCATTACTCTGTGCTCCTCCTCCTAGACCCGTCCTCTGCCTTCTACATTACTCTGTGCTCCTCCTCCTCCTAGACCCGTCCTCTGCCTTCTACATTACTCTGTGCTCCTCCTCCTCCTAGACCCGTCCTCTGCCTTCTACATTACTCTGTGCTCCTCCTCCTAGACCCGTCCTCTGCCTTCTACATTACTCTGTGCTCCTCCTCCTAGACCCGTCCTCTGCCTTCTACATTACTCTGTGCTCCTCCTCCTAGACCCGTCCTCTGCCTTCTACATTACTCTGTGCTCCTCCTCCTAGACCCGTCCTCTGCCTTCTACATTACTCTTTGCTCCTCCTCCTAGACCCGTCCTCTGCCTTCTACATTACTCTGTGCTCCTCCTCCTAGACCCGTCCTCTGCCTTCTACATTACTCTGTGCTCCGCCTCCTAGACCCGTCCTCTGCCTTCTACATTACTCTGTGCTCCTCCTCCTAGACCCGTCCTCTGCCTTCTCCATTACTCTGTGCTCCTCCTCCTAGACCCGTCCTCTGCCTTCTCCATTACTCTGTGCTCCTGCTCCTAGACCCGTCCTCTGCCTTCTACATTACTCTCTGCTCCTCCTCCTAGACCCGTCCTCTGCCTTCTACATTACTCTGTGCTCCTCCTCCTAGACCCGTCCTCTGCCTTCTACATTACTCTGTGCTCCTCCTCCTAGACCCGTCCTCTGCCTTCTACATTACTCTGTGCTCCTCCTCCTAGACCCATCCTCTGCCTTCTCCATTACTCTGTGCTCCTCCTCCTAGACCCGTCCTCTGCCTTCTACATTACTCTGTGCTCCTCCTCCTAGACCCGTCCTCTGCCTTCTACATCACTCTGTGCTCCTCCTCCTAGTCCTGTCCTCTGCCCTCTACATTATTCTGTGCTCCTCCTCCTAGACCCGTCCTCTGCCTTCTACATTACTCTGTGCTTCTCCTCCTAGACCCGTCCTCTGCCTTCTACATTAGTCTGTGCTCCTCCTCCTAGACCCGTCCTCTGCCTACTACATTACTCTGTGCTCCTCCTCCTAGACCCGTCCTCTGCCTTCTACATTACTCTGTGCTCCTCCTCCTAGACCCGTCCTCTGCCTACTACATTACTCTGTGCTCCTCCTCCTAGACCCGTCCTCTGCCTTCTACATTACTCTGTGCTCCTCCTCCTAGACCCGTCCTCTGCCTTCTACATTACTCTGTGTTCCTCCTCCTAGACCCGTCCTCTGCCTTCTACATTACTCTGTGTTCCTCCTCCTAGACCCGTCCTCTGCCTTCTATATTACTCTGTGCTCCTCCTCCTAGACCCGTCCTCTGCCTTCTACATTACTCTGTGCTCCTCCTCCTAGACCTGTCCTCTGCCTTCTACATTACTCTGTGCTCCTCCTCCTAGACCTGTCCTCTGCCTTCTACATTACTCTGTGCTCTTCCTCCTAGACCTGTCCTCTGCCTTCTACATTACTCTGTGCTCCTCCTCCTAGACCCGTCCTCTGCCTTCTACATTACTCTCTGCTCCTCCTCCTAGACCCGTCCTCCGCCTTCTACATTACTCTGTGCTCCTCTTCGTAGACCCGTCCTCTGCCTTCTACATTACTCTGTGCTCCTCCTCCTAGACCCGTCCTCTGCCTTCTACATTACTCTGTGCTCCGCCTCCTAGACCCGTCCTCTGCCTTCTACATTACTCTGTGCTCCTCCTCCTAGACCCGTCCTCTGCCTTCTACATTACTCTGTGCTCCTCCTCCTAGACCCGTCCTCTGCCTTCTACATTACTCTGTGCTCCTCCTCCTAGACCTGTCCTCTGCCTTCTACATTACTCTGTGCTCCTCCTCCTAGACCCGTCCTCTGCCTTCTACATTACTCTGTGCTCCTCCTCCTAGTCCCGTCCTCTGCCCCCTACATTACTCTGTGCTCCTCCTCCTAGACCCGTCCTCTGCCTTCTACATTACTCTGTGCTCCTCCTCCTAGACCCGTCCTCTGCCTTCTACATTACTCTGTGCTCCTCCTCCTAGACCCGTCCTCTGCCTTCTACATTACTCTGTGCTCCTCCTCCTAGACCTGTCCTCTGCCTTCTACATTACTCTGTGCTCCTCCTCCTAGACCTGTCCTCTGCCTTCTACATTACTCTGTGCTCCTCCTCCTAGACCCGTCCTCTGCCTTCTACATTACTCTGTGCTCCTCCTCCTAGACCCGTCCTCTGCCTTCTACATTACTCTGTGCTCCTCCTCCTAGACCTGTCCTCTGCCTTCTACATTACTCTGTGCTCCTCCTCCTAGACCTGTCCTCTGCCTTCTACATTACTCTGTGCTCCTCCTCCTAGACCCATCCTCTGCCTTCTCCATTACTCTGTGCTCCTCCTCCTAGTCCCGTCCTCTGCCCCCTACATTACTCTGTGCTCCTCCTCCTAGACCCGTCCTCTGTCTTCTACATTACTCTGTGCTCCTCCTAGACCCGTCCTCTGCCTTCTACATTACTCTGTGCTCCTCCTCCTAGACCTGTCCTCCGCCTTCTACATTACTCTGTGCTCCTCCTCCTAGACCTGTCCTCTGCCTTCTACATCACTCTGTGCTCCTCCTAGACCCGTCCTCTGCCCCCTACATTACTCTGTGCTCCTCCTCCTAGACCCATCCTCTGCCTTCTCCATTACTCTGTGCTCCTCCTCCTAGACCCGTCCTCTGCCTTCTACATTACTCTGTGCTCCTCCTAGACCTGTCCTCTGCCCCCTACATTACTCTGTGCTCCTCCTCCTAGACCCATCCTCTGCCTTCTCCATTACTCTGTGCTCCTCCTCCTAGTCCCGTCCTCTGCCCCCTACATTACTCTGTGCTCCTCCTCCTAGACCCGTCCTCTGCCTTCTACATTACTCTATGCTCCTCCTCCTAGACCCGTCCTCTGCCTTCTACATTACTCTGTGCTCCTCCTCCTAGACCTGTCCTCTGCCTTCTCCATTACTCTGTGCTCCTCCTAGACCTGTCCTCTGCCTTCTACATTACTCTGTGCTCCTCCTCCTAGACCCGTCCTCTGCCTTCTACATTACTCTGTGCTCCTCCTCCTAGACCCGTCCTCTGCCTTCTCCATTACTCTGTGCTCCTCCTCCTAGACTCGTCCTCTGCCTTCTCCATTACTCTGTGCTCCTCCTCCTAGACCGGTCCTCTGCCTTCTACATTACTCTGTGCTCCTCCTCCTAGACCTGACCTCTGCCTTCTACATTACTCTGTGCTCCTCCTCCTAGACCCGTCCTCTGCCTTCTACATTACTCTGTGCTCCTCCTCCTAAACCCATCCTCTGCCTTCTACATTACTCTGTGCTCCTCCTCCTAGACCCATCCTCTGCCTTCTACATTACTCTGTGCTCCTCCTCCTAGACCCATCCTCTGCCTTCTACATTACTCTGCGCTCCTCCTCCTAGACCCGTCCTCTGCCTTCTACATTACTCTGTGCTCCTCCTCCTAGACCCGTCCTCTGCCTTCTACATTACTCTGTGCTCCTCCTCCTAGACCCGTCCTCTGCCTTCTCCATTACTCTGCGCTCCTCCTCCTAGACCCATCCTCTGCCTTCTACATTACTCTGTGCTCCTCCTCCTAGACCCATCCTCTGCCTTCTCCATTACTCTGTGCTCCTCCTCCTAGACCTGTCCTCTGCCTTCTACATTACTCTGTGCTCCTCCTCCTAGACCCGTCCTCTGCCTTCTACATTACTCTGTGCTCCTCCTCCTAGACCCATCCTCTGCCTTCTCCATTACTCTGTGCTCCTCCTCCTAGACCCGTCCTCTGCCTTCTACATCCCCCCTGACCTGTGAATGATGACCTGAGCTACAGATGTAAATATAAACAGAGATTTCTATCGTGCTGCAACAGAATCAGAGACTCTTCAGGACAGTAGCTTGATATTATGGCTCCATCCAGAGGGACACAGATTTAAATTCTACAGGATGCCCATCTAAGAGAACACGGCCCTGGCTGGAAGGATACAGATCTGTTCCATTGACCATCACTGACTCTGTAGAAGCCGTGTTGTCACAGTCTTCAATCTTAATTAGCCAGACGTCTAGATTTGTTACGCCAAGAGAAATACAATATTGGTGTTTGTGTTGACTTTTGAATGTGTGTGTTTCTTTAGCTAGTCAAGAAGGACAGTGACTCCGGGTAGAACAATAGTGTTTGTTAATATGCTAATTACATATTGTACTATGCCAGCTAGTTGTTGATTTACAGAGCAGGGGGGTTGCCAGGTTGGGACAATGAGGTCACTTGGAACACATGGAGTTGTTTGGAGAGGCCAGGGTGGGACCCTCGGGTCTCCTGGCCTTGTACCTCGATGGAATGCTAGCTTCCTAAGCTTGCCGCTACCTTCTCTCTGTGGGGGCCCACCAGAAGCGGGGGGTCACTGGTTGAGGTAGTCGGCCCTGGAAGTCCCAAGTCTCAGCTGTTCTATCCCAGGCGGGTGGAGAAGGAAGGGTGAGACGGTGTAATGTTCCACCATCTTGGGCACCTGCTGGGACTGTTCTATGTGTTTATTGTCCGCTTTGTGGGTCAGTAAAGTATTGTCACGCTGTGTTACCCCCACCCTGTGTTGTCTGAGTGGTATTACGCCCTGATACCTCCCCACACAATCTCCAGTATATAACCTGTCCTCTCCATGCCCCCTCTGCCCTCTCTCGCTCCAGTCTCTGGCCCCCTCTGCCCTCTCTCGCTCCAGTCTCTGGCCCCCTCTGCCCTCTCTCGCTCCAGTCTCTGGCCCCCTCTGCCCTCTCTCGCTCCAGTCTCTGGCCCCCTCTGCCCTCTCTCGCTCCAGTCTCGGGCCCCCTCTGCCCTCCCTCGCTCCAGTCTCCGGGCCCCCTCTGCCCTCTCTCGCTCCAGTCTCCGGGCCCCCTCTGCCCTCTCTCGCTCCAGTCTCCGGGCCCCCTCTGCCCTCTCTCGCTCCAGTCTCTGGCCCCCTCTGCCCTCTCTCGCTCCAGTCTCTGGCCCCCTCTGCCCTCTCTCGCTCCAGTCTCTGGCCCCCTCTGCCCTCTCTCGCTCCAGTCTCTGGCCCCCTCTGCCCTCTCTCGCTCCAGTCTCTGGCCCCCTCTGCCCTCCCTCGCTCCAGTCTCTGGCCCCCTCTGCCCTCTCTCGCTCCAGTCTCTGGCCCCCTCTGCCCTCTCTCGCTCCAGTCTCCGGGCCCCCTCTGCCCTCTCTCGCTCCAGTCTCCGGGCCCCCTCTGCCCTCTCTCGCTCCAGTCTCTGGCCCCCTCTGCCCTCTCTCGCTCCAGTCTCTGGCCCCCTCTGCCCTCTCTCGCTCCAGTCTCTGGCCCCCTCTGCCCTCTCTCGCTCCAGTCTCTGGCCCCCTCTGCCCTCTCTCGCTCCAGTCTCTGGCCCCCTCTGCCCTCTCTCGCTCCAGTCTCTGGCCCCCTCTGCCCTCTCTCGCTCCAGTCTCTGGCCCCCTCTGCCCTCTCTCGCTCTAGTCTCTGGCCCCCTCTGCCCTCTCTCGCTCCAGTCTCTGGCCCCCTCTGCCCTCTCTCGCTCTAGTCTCTGGCCCCCTCTGCCCTCTCTCGCTCTAGTCTCTGGCCCCCTCTGCCCTCTCTCGCTCCAGTCTCTGGCCCCCTCTGCCCTCTCTCGCTCCAGTCTCTGGCCCCCTCTGCCCTCTCTCGCTCCAGTCTCTGGCCCCCTCTGCCCTCTCTCGCTCCAGTCTCTGGCCCCCTCTGCCCTCTCTCGCTCCAGTCTCTGGCCCCCTCTGCCCTCTCTCGCTCCAGTCTCTGGCCCCCTCTGCCCTCTCTCGCTCCAGTCTCCGGCCCCCCTCTGCCCTCTCTTGCTCCAGTCTCTGGCCCCCTCTGCCCTCTCTCGCTCCAGTCTCCGGCCCCCCTCTGCCCTCTCTTGCTCCAGTCTCCGTCCCCCTCTGCCCTCTCTTGCTCCAGTCTCTGGCCCCCTCTGCCCTCTCTTGCTCCAGTCTCTGGCCCCCTCTTGCTCCAGTCTCCGGCCCCCCTCTGCCCTCTCTTGCTCCAGTCTCTGGCCCCCTCTGCCCTCTCTCGCTCCAGTCTCCGGCCCCCCTCTGCCCTCTCTTGCTCCAGTCTCCGTCCCCCTCTGCCCTCTCTTGCTCCAGTCTCTGGCCCCCTCTGCCCTCTCTTGCTCCTGTCTCCTCTGCCCTCTCTAGTCTCCGGCCCCCTCTCCCCTCTCTTGCTCCAGTCTCTGGCCCCCTCTGCCCTCTCTTGCTCCAGTCTCTGGCCCCCTCTGCCCTCTCTTGCTCCAGTCTCTGGCCCCCTCTTGCTCCAGTCTCCGGCCCCCTCTCCCCTCTCTTGCTCTAGTCTCCGGCCCCCTCTCCCCTCTCTTGCTCTAGTCTCTGGCCCCCTATGCCCTCTCTTGCTCTAGTCTCCGGCCCCCTCTGCCCTCTCTTGCTCCTGTCTCCTCTGCCCTCTCTAGTCTCCGGCCCCCTCTCCCCTCTCTTGCTCTAGTCTCTGGCCCCCTCTGCCCTCTCTCGCTCCAGTCTCCGGCCCCCCTCTGCCCTCTCTTGCTCCAGTCTCCGTCCCCCTCTGCCCTCTCTTGCTCCAGTCTCTGGCCCCCTCTGCCCTCTCTTGCTCCTGTCTCCTCTGCCCTCTCTAGTCTCCGGCCCCCTCTCCCCTCTCTTGCTCCAGTCTCTGGCCCCCTCTGCCCTCTCTTGCTCCAGTCTCTGGCCCCCTCTGCCCTCTCTTGCTCCAGTCTCTGGCCCCCTCTTGCTCCAGTCTCCGGCCCCCCTCTGCCCTCTCTTGCTCCAGTCTCTGGCCCCCTCTGCCCTCTCTCGCTCCAGTCTCCGGCCCCCCTCTGCCCTCTCTTGCTCCAGTCTCCGTCCCCCTCTGCCCTCTCTTGCTCCAGTCTCTGGCCCCCTCTGCCCTCTCTTGCTCCTGTCTCCTCTGCCCTCTCTAGTCTCCGGCCCCCTCTCCCCTCTCTTGCTCCAGTCTCTGGCCCCCTCTGCCCTCTCTTGCTCCAGTCTCTGGCCCCCTCTGCCCTCTCTTGCTCCAGTCTCTGGCCCCCTCTTGCTCCAGTCTCCGGCCCCCTCTCCCCTCTCTTGCTCTAGTCTCCGGCCCCCTCTCCCCTCTCTTGCTCTAGTCTCTGGCCCCCTATGCCCTCTCTTGCTCTAGTCTCCGGCCCCCTCTGCCCTCTCTTGCTCCTGTCTCCTCTGCCCTCTCTAGTCTCCGGCCCCCTCTCCCCTCTCTTGCTCTAGTCTCCGGCCCCCTCTCCCCTCTCTTGCTCTAGTCTCCGGCCCCCTCTGCCCTCTCTTGCTCCTGTCTCCTCTGCCCTCTCTAGTCTCCGGCCCCCTCTGCCCTCTCTTGCTCCTGTCTCCTCTGCCCTCTCTAGTCTCTGGCCCCCTATGCCCTCTCTTGCTCTAGTCTCCGGCCCCCTCTGCCCTCTCTTGCCCTGTCTCCTCTGCCCTCTCTAGTCTCCGGCCCCCTCTCCCCTCTCTTGCTCTAGTCTCCGGCCCCCTCTGCCCTCTCTTGCTCCTGTCTCCTCTGCCCTCTCTAGTCTCCGGCCCCCTCTGCCCTCTCTTGCTCTGTCTCCTCTTCGGGTGGGTGCTCAGCTCCCCTGGTCGCCACCTGCTGTACACAGACCACAGTACAGAGAGATAAGCGGCCGTCCGTGGAGCCGCTGATCATCAGGTGCCGTTGGCCTTGGTACAGACGGGTGATGTCAGCAATTTCCTGATGTTACATCAATACACATTGTGGCCCCGTCCATCAGATTCTCGGGGGCCGCCCATAGTCCCAGGTACAGAGGCGACACATGGGATCTGTCCGAATACTAATGAAGCCATTGTACAACCACCAGATGGCGTCATCGCAGCCACCACTCGCTGAAAGCCTACACAGCAGCACCCTCTGCTGGCGGCAGCAGTGCAGCACACAGTACGACTGTCCCCACCTGCACAGGAGTCCAGCAGAGCCACAGCTGCCAGGAAGGGTTGTCATAGGCACGGCATCCGGCTGCAGGATCACCATTATACAATCACACTATCTGCAGCATCACCTAGCGTATAGAAGTATGACTAAACAGACAAGACATGCTTTACACTGCAGCTCTGCTCTTTTAGGTGCAGCTATGATTAGTAACTCCACAGCACGGCTTATTGCAGGGTAGTCACACAGGCAGGCTGCGGTCCTAGCCATCCCCCATGCTTTACACTTCAGGCCTGCCCCTACACAATGTGTCTTACTGAGCAGGATAATTACAAACCCCTTCATTAATAACCAGCCGGTCCTGAGTGGTGGAGACCATGCCGAGCCGGGACACGGCCGCCCACCTGGGAACATGGACGCCCCCCAGGGAACATGGACGCTTCTCCCAGGACCAGGGTAGGATACTCAGCAGTGAGGACTCACCAGTTTGCTGGCCTTCGGGGTGTCAGTCGCCTCTGCAAGAGAAGAAGAAGAGTCAGTATGGGAGAGGAGCTACCAATACACGGCCCCCGCCGATATATACACGGCCCCCGCCGATATATACACGGCCCCCGCCGATATATACACGGCCCCCGCCGATATATACACAGCCCCCGCCGTTATATACACGGCCCCCGCCGATATATACACGGCCCCGACCAATATATGTGGCCCCCACCGTCATATACAGCGTCCATCACTATACAGCCCCTGCTGTTATACACGGCCCCCGCTGTTATATACACGGCCCCGACCAATATATGTGGCCCCCACTGTCATATACAGCGTCCATCACTATACAGCCCCTGCTGTTATACACGGCCCCGACCAATATATGTGGCCCCCACTGTCATATACAGCATCCATCACTATACAGCCCCCGCTGTTATATACACGGCCCCGACCAATATATGTGGCCCCCACCGTCATATACAGCGTCCATCACTATACAGCCCCTGCTGTTATACACGGCCCCCGCTGTTATATACACGGCCCCGACCATTATATGTGGCCCCCACTGTCATATACAGCGTCCATCACTATACAGCCCCCGCTGTTATATACACGGCCCCGACCAATATATGTGGCCCCCACCGTCATATACAGCGTCCATCACTATACAGCCCCTGCTGTTATACACGGCCCCCGCTGTTATATACACGGCCCCGACCATTATATGTGGCCCCCACCGTCATATACAGCGTCCATCACTATACAGCCCCCGCTGTTATACACGGCCCCGACCAATATATGTGGCCCCCACCGTCATATACAGCGTCCATCACTATACAGCCCCTGCTGTTATACACGGCCCCCGCTGTTATATACACGGCCCCGACCATTATATGTGGCCCCCACTGTCATATACAGCGTCCATCACTATACAGCCCCCGCTGTTATATACACGGCCCCGACCAATATATGTGGCCCCCACCGTCATACACAGCGTCCATCACTATACAGCCCCCGCTGTTATACACGGCCCCGACCAATATATGTGGCCCCCACCGTCATATACAGCGTCCATCACTATACAGCCCCCGCTGTTATACACGGCCCCGACCAATATATGTGGCCCCCACCGTCATATACAGCGTCCATCACTATACAGCCCCTGCTGTTATACACGGCCCCGACCAATATATGTGGCCCCCACCGTCATATACAGCATCCATCACTATACAGCCCCCGCTGTTATACACGGCCCCCGCTGTTATATACACGGCCCCGACCAATATATGTGGCCCCCACTGTCATATACAGCGTCCATCACTATACAGCCCCTGCTGTTATACACGGCCCCGACCAATATATGTGGCCCCCACCGTCATATACAGCATCCATCACTATACAGCCCCCGCTGTTATACACGGCCCCGACCAATATATGTGGCCCCCACCGTCATATACAGCGTCCATCACTATACAGCCCCTGCTGTTATACACGGCCCCCGCTGTTATATACACGGCCCCGACCATTATATGTGGCCCCCACTGTCATATACAGCGTCCATCACTATACAGCCCCCGCTGTTATATACACGGCCCCGACCAATATATGTGGCCCCCACCGTCATACACAGCGTCCATCACTATACAGCCCCCGCTGTTATACACGGCCCCGACCAATATATGTGGCCCCCACCGTCATATACAGCGTCCATCACTATACAGCCCCTGCTGTTATACACGGCCCCCGCTGTTATATACACGGCCCCGACCATTATATGTGGCCCCCACTGTCATATACAGCGTCCATCACTATACAGCCCCCGCTGTTATATACACGGCCCCGACCAATATATGTGGCCCCCACCGTCATATACAGCGTCCATCACTATACAGCCCCCGCTGTTATATACACGGCCCCGACCATTATATGTGGCCCCCACTGTCATATACAGCGTCCATCACTATACAGCCCCTGCTGTTATATACACGGCCCCCGCTGTTATATACACGGCCCCGACCAATATATGTGGCCCCCACTGTCATATACAGCGTCCATCACTATACAGCCCCCGCTGTTATACACGGCCCCGACCAATATATGTGGCCCCCACCGTCATATACAGCATCCATCACTATACAGCCCCCGCTGTTATACACGGCCCCGACCAATATATGTGGCCCCCACCGTCATATACAGCGTCCATCACTATACAGCCCCCGCTGTTATACACGGCCCCCGCTGTTATATACACGGCCCCGACCATTATATGTGGCCCCCACCGTCATACACAGCGTCCATCACTATACAGCCCCCGCTGTTATACACGGCCCCGACCAATATATGTGGCCCCCATCGTCATATACAGCATCCATCACTATACAGCCCCCGCTGTTATACACGGCCCCGACCAATATATGTGGCCCCCATCGTCATATACAGCATCCATCACTATACAGCCCCCGCTGTTATACACGGCCCCCGCTGTTATACACGGCCCCGACCAATATATGTGGCCCCCATCGTCATATACAGCGTCCATCACTATACAGCCCCCGCTGTTATACACGGCCCCGACCAATATATGTGGCCCCCATCGTCATATACAGCGTCCATCACTATACAGCCCCCGCTGTTATACACGGCCCCGACCAATATATGTGGCCCCCACCGTCATATACAGCATCCATCACTATACAGCCCCCGCTGTTATACACGGCCCCGACCAATATATGTGGCCCCCACCGTCATATACAGCGTCCATCACTATACAGCCCCCGCTGTTATACACGGCCCCCGCTGTTATATACACGGCCCCGACCATTATATGTGGCCCCCACCGTCATACACAGCGTCCATCACTATACAGCCCCCGCTGTTATACACGGCCCCGACCAATATATGTGGCCCCCACCGTCATATACAGCGTCCATCACTATACAGCCCCCGCTGTTATATACACGGCCCCGACCAATATATGTGGCCCCCACCGTCATATACAGCGTCCATCACTATACAGCCCCCGCTGTTATACACGGCCCCGACCAATATATGTGGCCCCCATCGTCATATACAGCATCCATCACTATACAGCCCCCGCTGTTATACACGGCCCCGACCAATATATGTGGCCCCCACCGTCATATACAGCGTCCATCACTATACAGCCCCTGCTGTTATACACGGCCCCCGCTGTTATATACACGGCCCCGACCAATATATGTGGCCCCCACCGTCATATACAGCGTCCATCACTATACAGCCCCCGCTGTTATACACGGCCCCGACCAATATATGTGGCCCCCACCGTCATATACAGCATCCATCACTATACAGCCCCCGCTGTTATATACACGGCCCCGACCAATATATGTGGCCCCCACCGTCATATACAGCGTCCATCACTATACAGCCCCCGCTGTTATACACGGCCCCGACCAATATATGTGGCCCCCACCGTCATATACAGCATCCATCACTATACAGCCCCCGCTGTTATATACACGGCCCCGACCAATATATGTGGCCCCCACCGTCATATACAGCATCCATCACTATACAGCCCCCGCTGTTATATACACGGCCCCGACCAATATATGTGGCCCCCACCGTCATATACAGCATCCATCACTATACAGCCCCTGCTGTTATACACGGCCCCCGCTGTTATATACACGGCCCCGACCAATATATGTGGCCCCCACCGTCATATACAGCATCCATCACTATACAGCCCCCGCTGTTATACACGGCCCCGACCATTATATGTGGCCCCCACCGTCATATACAGCGTCCATCACTATACAGCCCCCGCTGTTATACACGGCCCCCGCTGTTATATACACGGCCCCGACCATTATATGTGGCCCCCACTGTCATACACAGCGTCCATCACTATACAGCCCCCGCTGTTATATACACGGCCCCGACCAATATATGTGGCCCCCACCGTCATATACAGCATCCATCACTATACAGCCCCTGCTGTTATACACGGCCCCGACCAATATATGTGGCCCCCACCGTCATATACAGCGTCCATCACTATACAGCCCCTGCTGTTATACACGGCCCCCGCTGTTATATACACGGCCCCGACCATTATATGTGGCCCCCACTGTCATATACAGCGTCCATCACTATACAGCCCCCGCTGTTATATACACGGCCCCGACCAATATATGTGGCCCCCACCGTCATACACAGCGTCCATCACTATACAGTCATGGCCAAAAGTATTGAGAATGAGACAAATAGTAATTTTTCCAAAGTTTACTGCTTCATTTTTTGTAATGGCAATTTGCATATACTCCTGAATGTCAAAGAGTGATCAGCTTAACAGCAATTACTGTACTTGCAAAGTCAATATTTGCCCAGAAAATGAACTTTAACCCCCAAAACACATTTCAACATCATTGCAGTCCTGCCTTAAAAGGAGCAGCTAACATTGTTTTAGTGATTGATCCATTAACACAGGTGTGGGTGTTGATGAGGACAGGGCTGGCGATCAATCAGTCATGATTAAGTAAGAATGACATCACTGGACACTTTAAAAGGAGGCTGGTTCTTGGTATCATTGTTTCTCTTCAGTTAACCATGGTTATCTCTAAAGAAACACGTGCAGCCATCATTGCACTGCACAAAAATGGCCTAACAGGGAAGAGTATCGCAGCTACAAAGATTGCACCTCAGTCAACAATCTATCGCATCATCAAGAACTTCAAGGAGAGAGCTTCCATTGTTGTCAAAAAGGCTCCAGGGCGCCCAAGAAAGACCAGCAAGCGCCAGGACCGTATCTTAAAACTGTTTCAGCTGCGGGATCGGACTACCAGCAGTGCCGAGCTTGCTCAGGAATGGCAGCAGGCTGGTGTGAGTGCTTCTGCACGCACTGTGAGGCCGAGACTCTTTGAGCAAGGGCTGGTTTCAAGGAGGGCAGCAAAGAAGCCACTTCTCTCCAGAAAAAACATCAGGGACCGACTGATATTCTGCAAAAGGTACAGGGAGTGGACTGCTGAGGACTGGGGCAAAGTCATTTTCTCTGATGAATCCCCTTTTCGATTGTTTGGGACATCTGGAAAACAGCTTATTCGGAGAAGAAGAGGTGAGCGCTACCACCAGTCTTGTCTCATGCCAACTGTAAAGCATCCTGAAACCATTCATGTGTGGGGTTGCTTCTCAGCCAACGGAATCGGCTCACTCACAGTCTTGCCTAAAAACACAGCCATGAATAAAGAATGGTACCAGAATGTCCTCCAAGAGCAACTTCTCCCAACCGTCCAAGAGCAGTTTGGCGCCCAACAATGCCTTTTCCAGCATGATGGAGCACCTTGCCATAAAGCAAAGGTGATAACTAAATGGCTCATGGAACAAAACATAGAGATTTTGGGTCCATGGCCTGGAAACTCCCCAGATCTTAATCCCATTGAGAACTTGTGGTCAATCATCAAGAGACGGGTGGACAAACAAAAACCAACAAATTCTGGCAAAATGCAAGCATTGATTATGCAAGAATGGACTGCTATCAGTCAGGATTTGGTCCAAAAGTTGATTGAGAGCAGCCAGGGAGAATTACAGAGGTCTTGAAGAAGAAGGGGCAACACTGCAAATATTGACTCATTCTAACTGTCAATAGAACCTATTGGTCCTCATAATATGATCGCAATTATATTTCTGTATGTGATAGAAACATCAGAGAAACACTAATAAAAACCAGAGGCCAGCAGATCATGGGAAAATATCATTGTGGTGTCATTCTCAAAACTTTTCGCCATGACTGTACAGCCCCTGCTGTTATACACGGCCCCCGCTGTTATATACACGGCCCCGACCATTATATGTGGCCCCCACCGTCATACACAGCGTCCATCACTATACAGCCCCTGCTGTTATATACACGGCCCCGACCATTATATGTGGCCCCCACCGTCATATACAGCGTCCATCACTATACAACCCCTGCTGTTATATACACGGCCCCGACCAATATATGTGGCCCCCACCGTCATATACAGCGTCCATCACTATACAGCCCCCGCTGTTATATACACGGCCCCCGCTGTTATATACACGGCCCCGACCATTATATGTGGCCCCCACCGTCATATACAGCGTCCATCACTATACGGCCCCCGCTGTTATATACACGGCCCCGACCATTATATGTGGCCCCCACCGTCATATACAACGTCCATCAATATACAGCCCCTGCTGTTATACACGGCCCCCGCTGTTATATACACGGCCCCGACCATTATATGTGGCCCCCACCGTCATATACAGCGTCCATCACTATACAGCCCCCGCTGTTATACACGGCCCCGACCATTATATGTGGCCCCCACCGTCATATACAGCGTCCATCACTATACGGCCCCCGCTGTTATATACACGGCCCCGACCATTATATGTGGCCCCCACTGTCATATACAGCGTCCATCACTATACAGCCCCTGCTGTTATACACGGCCCCGACCATTATATGTGGCCCCCACCGTCATATACAGCGTCCATCAATATACGGCCCCTGCTGTTATACACGGCCCCCGCTGTTATATACACGGCCCCGACCATTATATGTGGCCCCCACCGTCATATACAGCGTCCATCACTATACAGCCCCCGCTGTTATACACGGCCCCCGCTGTTATATACACGGCCCTGACCATTATATGTGGCCCCCACCGTCATACACAGCGTCCATCACTATACAGCCCCCGCTGTTATACACGGCCCCCGCTGTTATATACACGGCCCCGACCATTATATGTGGCCCCCACCGTCATATACAGCGTCCATCACTATACAGCCCCCGCTGTTATACACGGCCCCCGCTGTTATATACACGGCCCTGACCATTATATGTGGCCCCCACCGTCATATACAGCGTCCATCACTATACGGCCCCTGCTGTTATACACGGCTCCCGCTGTTATATACACGGCCCCGACCATTATATGTGGCCCCCACCGTCATATACAGCGTCCATCACTATACAACCCCTGCTGTTATACACGGCCCCGACCATTATATGTGGCCCCCACCGTCATACACAGCGTCCATCACTATACAGCCCCCGCTGTTATACACGGCCCCGACCAATATATGTGGCCCCCACCGTCATACACAGCGTCCATCACTATACAGCCCCTGCTGTTATACACGGCCCCGACCAATATATGTGGCCCCCACCGTCATATACAGCGTCCATCACTATACAGCCCCCGCTGTTATATACACGGCCCCGACCATTATGTGTGGCCCCCACCGTCATACACAGCGTCCATCACTATACAGCCCCCGCTGTTATACACGGCCCCCGCTGTTATATACACGGCCCCGACCATTATATGTGGCCCCCACCGTCATACACAGCGTCCATCACTATACAGCCCCCCTGTTATACACGGCCCCCGCTGTTATATACACGGCCCCGACCAATATATGTGGCCCCCACCGTCATACACAGCGTCCATCACTATACAGCCCCCGCTGTTATACACGGCTCCCGCTGTTATATACACGACCCCGACCAATATATGTGGCCCCCACCGTCATACACAGCGTCCATCACTATACAGCCCCCGCTGTTATACACGGCCCCCGCTGTTATATACACGGCCCCGACCAATATATGTGGCCCCCACCGTCATACACAGCGTCCATCACTATACAGCCCCCGCTGTTATACACGGCCCCCGCTGTTATATACACGGCCCCGACCAATATATGTGGCCCCCACCGTCATACACAGCGTCCATCACTATACAGCCCCCGCTGTTATACACGGCCCCGACCAATATATGTGGCCCCCACCGTCATACACAGCGTCCATCACTATACAGCCCCTGCTGTTATACACGGCCCCGACCAATATATGTGGCCCCCACCGTCATATACAGCGTCCATCACTATACGGCCCCTGCTGTTATACACGGCCCCCGCTGTTATATACACGGCCCCGACCATTATATGTGGCCCCCACCGTCATACACAGCGTCCATCACTATACAGCCCCCGCTGTTATACACGGCCCCCGCTGTTATATACACGGCCCCGACCAATATATGTGGCCCCCACCGTCATACACAGCGTCCATCACTATACAGCCCCCGCTGTTATACACGGCCCCGACCATTATATGTGGCCCCCACCGTCATATACAGCGTCCATCACTATACGGCCCCTGCTGTTATACACGGCCCCCGCTGTTATATACACGGCCCCGACCATTATATGTGGCCCCCACCGTCATACACAGCGTCCATCACTATACAGCCCCCGCTGTTATACACGGCCCCGACCAATATATGTGGCCCCCACCGTCATACACAGCGTCCATCACTATACAGCCCCTGCTGTTATACACGGCCCCGACCAATATATGTGGCCCCCACCGTCATATACAGCGTCCATCACTATACAGCCCCCGCTGTTATATACACGGCACCGACCATTATATGTGGCCCCCACCGTCATACACAGCATCCATCACTATACAGCCCCCGCTGTTATACACGGCCCCCGCTGTTATATACACGGCCCCGACCAATATATGTGGCCCCCACCGTCATATACAGCGTCCATCACTATACAGCCCCTGCTGTTATACACGGCCCCCGCTGTTATATACACGGCCCCGACCAATATATGTGGCCCCCACCGTCATATACAGCGTCCATCACTATACAACCCCCGCTGTTATACACGGCCCCCGCTGTTATATACACGGCCCCGACCATTATATGTGGCCCCCACCGTCATACACAGCGTCCATCACTATACAGCCCCCGCTGTTATACACGGCCCCCGCTGTTATATACACGGCCCCGACCAATATATGTGGCCCCCACCGTCATACACAGCGTCCATCACTATACAGCCCCTGCTGTTATACACGGCCCCCGCTGTTATATACACGGCCCTGACCATTATATGTGGCCCCCACCGTCATACACAGCGTCCATCACTATACAGCCCCCGCTGTTATACACGGCCCCTGCTGTTATACACGGCCCCGACCATTATATGTGGCCCCCACCGTCATATACAGCGTCCATCACTATACAGCCCCTGCTGTTATACACGGCCCCCGCTGTTATACACGGCCCCGACCATTATATGTGGCCCCCACCGTCATACACAGCGTCCATCACTATACAGCCCCCGCTGTTATATACACGGCCCCGACCATTATATGTGGCCCCCACCGTCATACACAGCGTCCATCACTATACAGCCCCCGCTGTTATATACACGGCCCCGACCATTATATGTGGCCCCCACCGTCATACACAGCGTCCATCACTATACAGCCCCCGCTGTTATACACGGCCCCCGCTGTTATATACACGGCCCCGACCATTATATGTGGCCCCCACCGTCATACACAGCGTCCATCACTATACGGCCCCTGCTGTTATACACGGCCCCTGCTGTTATACACGGCCCCGACCATTATATGTGGCCCCCACCGTCATACACAGCGTCCATCACTATACAGCCCCCGCCGTTATATAGAGATGATAGCGGGGGCGATGTCATTTATCTACTGATCACATTGTTCTCTCCCACGTGTCCAACGCAGATCTCTCAGAGGATGCAGAAGTGAGCGAGCGCTCCTGTGTATGGGAGACGGGTGAGATGGCCGTCAGCTGAGCGAGCGCTCCTGTGTATGGGAGAGACGGGTGAGATGGCCGTCAGCTGAGCGAGCCCTCCTGTGTATGGGAGGGTCAGGTGAGATGGCCGTCAGCTGAGCGAGCGCTCCTGTGTATGGGAGGGTCAGGTGAGATGGCTGTCAGCTGAGCGAGCGCTCCTGTGTATGGGAGACGGGGGGAGATGGCCGTCAGCTGAGCGAGCGCTACTGTGTATGGGAGGGTCAGGTGAGATGGCTGTCAGCTGAGCGAGCGCTCCTGTGTATGGGAGACGGGGGGAGATGGCCGTCAGCTGAGCGAGCGCTACTGTGTATGGGAGAGACGGGTGAGATGGCTGTCAGCTGAGCGAGCGCTACTGTGTATGGGAGAGACGGGGGAGAAGGTCGTCAGCTGAGCAAGCGCTCCTGTGTATGGGAGAGACGGGTGAGATGGCCGTCAGCTGAGCAAGCGCTCCTGTGTATGGGAGAGACGGGTGAGATGGCTGTCAGCTGAGCGAGCGCTCCTATGTATGGGAGGGTCAGGTGAGATGGCCGTCAGCTAAGCGAGCGCTCCTGTGTATGAGAGACGGGTGAGATGGCTGTCAGCTGAGCGAGCTCTCCTGTGTATGGGAGGGTCAGGTGAGATGGCCGTCAGCTGAGCGAGCGCTCCTGTGTATGGGAGAGACGGGTGAGATGGCTGTCAGCTGAGCGAGCGCTCCTATGTATGGGAGGGTCAGGTGAGATGGCCGTCAGCTAAGCGAGCGCTCCTGTGTATGAGAGACGGGTGAGATGGCCGTCAGCTAAGCGAGCGCTCCTGTGTATGAGAGACGGGTGAGATGGCTGTCAGCTGAGCGAGCGCTCCTGTGTATGGGAGGGTCAGGTGAGATGGCTGTCAGCTAGGCGAGCGCTCCTGTGTATGGGAGAGACGGGTGAGATGGCTGTCAGCTGAGCGAGCGCTCCTGTGTATGGGAGACGGGTGAGATGGCCGTCAGCTAAGCGAGCGCTCCTATGTATGGGAGGGTCAGGTGAGATGGCCGTCAGCTAAGCGAGCGCTCCTGTGTATGAGAGACGGGTGAGATGGCTGTCAGCTGAGCGAGCTCTCCTGTGTATGGGAGGGTCAGGTGAGATGGCCGTCAGCTGAGCGAGCGCTCCTGTGTATGGGAGAGACGGGTGAGATGGCCGTCAGCTGAGTGAGCGCTCCTGTGTATGGGAGGGTCAGGTGAGATGGCTGTCAGCTGAGCGAGCGCTCCTGTGTATGGGAGACGGGTGAGATGGCCGTCAGCTAAGCGAGCGCTCCTGTGTATGAGAGACGGGTGAGATGGCTGTCAGCTGAGCGAGCGCTCCTATGTATGGGAGGGTCAGGTGAGATGGCCGTCAGCTAAGCGAGCGCTCCTGTGTATGAGAGACGGGTGAGATGGCTGTCAGCTAAGCGAGCGCTCCTGTGTATGAGAGACGGGTGAGATGGCTGTCAGCTGAGCGAGCGCTCCTATGTATGGGAGGGTCAGGTGAGATGGCCGTCAGCTAAGCGAGCGCTCCTGTGTATGAGAGACGGGTGAGATGGCCGTCAGCTAAGCGAGCGCTCCTGTGTATGAGAGACGGGTGAGATGGCTGTCAGCTGAGCGAGCGCTCCTGTGTATGGGAGGGTCAGGTGAGATGGCTGTCAGCTAGGCGAGCGCTCCTGTGTATGGGAGAGACGGGTGAGATGGCCGTCAGCTGAGCGAGCGCTCCTGTGTATGGGAGAGACGGGTGAGATGGCCGTCAGCTGAGCGAGCGCTCCTGTGTATGGGAGAGACAGGTGAGATGGCCGTCAGCTGGGCGAGCGCTCCTGTGTATGGGAGAGACGGGTGAGATGGCAGTCAGCTGAGCGAGCGCTCCTGTGTATGGGAGAGACGGGTGAGATGGCCGTCAGCTGAGCGAGCGCTCCTGTGTATGGGAGACGGGTGAGATGGCCGTCAGCTGAGTGAGCGCTCCTGTGTATGGGAGACGGGTGAGATGGCCGTCAGCTGAGTGAGCGCTCCGGTGTATGGGAGGGTCAGGTGAGATGGCTGTCAGCTGAGCGAGTGCTCCTATGTATGGGAGACGGGTGAGATGGCCGTCAGCTGAGCGAGCGCTCCTGTGTATGGGAGACGGGTGAGATGGCCGTCAGCTGGGCGAGTGCTCCTGTGTATGGGAGACGGGTGAGATGGCCGTCAGCTGAGCGAGCGCTCCTGTGTATGGGAGACGGGTGAGATGGCCGTCAGCTGGGCAAGCGCTCCTGTGTATGACAGAGACGGGTGAGATGGCCGTCAGCTGAGCGAGCGCTCCTGTGTATGGGAGAGACGGCTGTCGACAGTGTAGTGTTCGCTCCCGGGTGCTGCTGCTCAGCTCCAGTCACTGCATTGCTCCGTCAATGACGCGAGGCCATTGATGGGGGGTCCGGTCACAAGCCCCTACATCAGCAGCACTGCATGGTACGGGGAACAATACTCTCCAGCACATTTCGAAGCCGTTGATTCTTCTTCTGTCCTCCTCCTTTATCGTCCAGGTGTCGCACCCGTATGTTACTATAGACCAGCCTATGTACGAGCCGTGTCTTCGTCACCAGTGAAATGTTCCCCGATCTGACGACCTTGTCTGGTGGCTTCATTGATGATTTGCCCACAGCGATTCTGCCATTGACGTCCGGTGGCGTCGTTGTGTCTTGAGTGGTCCCAGTAGGCTGAAGTCCTTCACAACTTCCAGTTTCTTCGCCGTCCATCTCAGATGGTCGTACCAGGCAGTGGTCAGTATCTGTATGGAGTATCAGTCCCATGTTGGGCTTTCCATCTTGACGCTCAGTATTAAGTCCTTCATCCCATCTGCGCTTGTTGCTATCAATGTTGTATCGTCTGCGTATATAAGATCGTTGAGGATTCATCCAGCAATTTTGATTCCTTCTTTTTCAGCAAGTCCGGGATTCGCTATCATCTCCAGTCTCCGTTTCTTCCCGTACCTCCGAGTTGTTTTTTGCAGAGGTGCTCCGTGCCCTCTTCTCCATCTTTCCTTCATCGGTTTTGGCTCCGTTAGCTTGTTCCCAAAGGAGTCTCTCAACACACTGTAAGGTGGCAGCTGGACAGATCCTGGATGGGAGATGTGTCACCAAGGTGGTTAGCCTCAGTGATGTGAGCCCGGAGAAGCAGGCTCCAGAACAGATAGTGCTGAGAGGTTTCTTTTAGTGGGTCCGTGTTTTAGGAACAGCCAAAAGAGCTGGGTGGGGCTGGCCGTTCCCATATTCTCCTATCCAGGCTTTGCAGCCAGTTTAAAAGGCGGCCGCATTCACTTCTCTGTGGGTGTGAGGAGAGAAGACCTGTTTACTGCTGATCAGTCTCAGCCGTAGACACAAAGTGTGAACGTGTACATGAACAAACCCTTCAGGCACATGAACGGTTTTGCTTCTTTTTGCCTTATTGGCGAGGAAGGATATTTGTTTGTGTTGTGAGATGTGACTTTTACTAGACTTGTGACAAACGCTCACTGCTCTGATAGAAGAACATTGTACCTTCCGGAGAGCGATCCCCTACAATGCACACTCTTGGTTGAAACTTTCCTCGTACCTCTTTGATCTTTGGTAGGTCTTCCTGGTCTTGCCCATCAGATGTCCTCTTTTATCTCTTTGAGTAATAAAGTTCTTTGTCTGCTCAAATAGCTCCTTTTAGTCCTTCACTGGCGTTGTCGGCATCCAGCCTGTTACCTCTTTGTATAACAACCTTGCTTGTTATGTATAGCACAGTCCCTCAGTATACAGTGTGTCTTGTTATGTATTGCTCTGTCCCTTATTACACAGCTTCCTCCTTTATAATTTTTAGCAAATTTCCCAGTATTACATGCGGTCATCTAGTTATGTATAATGCCTTACCTTATAACATAACATCTTCTCCTTATGTATAGCGCCGTCCCTTATTAATGTGTCCTGTCTTACTATGTATAGTGTCGTCCCTTATTACACAACATCCTCCT
The DNA here is from genome assembly GCF_046119375.1 of Phyllobates terribilis. Classification (NCBI taxonomy): domain Eukaryota; kingdom Metazoa; phylum Chordata; class Amphibia; order Anura; family Dendrobatidae; genus Phyllobates; species Phyllobates terribilis. The sequence goes on along the minus strand of NW_027362761.1, from coordinate 1,237,713,502 downwards.
TGTTACATATAGCACCGTCCCTTATTACACAACATCCTCCTTGTTACATATAGCACCGTCCCTTATTACACAACATCCTCCTTGTTACATATAGCACCGTCCCTTATTACACAACATCCTCCTTGTTACATATAGCACCGTCCCTTAATACACAACATCCTCGTTACATATAGCACCATTGCTTATTACACAACATCCTCCTTGTTACATATAGCACCGTCCTTTATTACACAACATCCTCCTTGTTACACATAGCACCGTCCCTTATTACACAACATCCTCCTTGTTAAGTATAGCGCCGTCCCTTATTATACAACATCCTCCTTGTTACACAACATCCTCCTTGCTACATATAGCAGTCCCTTATTACACAACATCCTCCTTGTTACATATAGCACCGTCCCTTATTACACAACATCCTCGTTACATATAGCACCATTGCTTATTACACAACATCCTCCTTGTTAAGTATAGCGCCGTCCCTTATTATACAACATCCTCCTTGTTACACAACATCCTCCTTGTTACATATAGCACCATTGCTTATTACACAACATCCTCCTTGTTACATATAGCACCGTCCCTTATTACACAACATCCTCCTTGTTACACATAGCACCGTCCCTTATTACACAACATCCTCCTTGTTAAGTATAGCGCCGTCCCTTATTATACAACATCCTCCTTGTTACACAACATCCTCCTTGCTACATATAGCAGTACCTTATTACACAACATGCTCCTTGTTACATATAGCACCGTCCCTTATTACACAACATCCTCCTTGTTAAGTATAGCGCCGTCCCTTATTACACAACATCCTCCTTGTTACATATAGCGCCGTCCCTTATTACACAACATGCTCCTTGTTACATATAGCACTGTCCCTTATTACACAACATCCTCCTTGTTAAGTATAGCGCCGTCCCTTATTACACAACATCCTCCTTGTTACACATAGCACCGTCCCTTATTACACAACATCCTCCTTGTTACACATAGCACTGTCCCTTATTACACAACATCCTCCTTGTTAAGTATAGCGCCGTCCCTTATTACACAACATCCTCCTTGTTACACATAGCACCGTCCCTTATTACACAACATCCTCCTTGTTACATATAGCACCGTCCCTTATTACGTAGTGCCCTCTTGTAACGTATAGCGCCGTCCCTTAATATATACCTTTCTCTGATTTAATATAAAATTATTGCTGACAGAGCAGTCTCCTCCAACAACAAAAAAGCAGCTTTCTCATATAATATACATCTCATAACACAGAAGACAATACTTTACGGATAAAAGAATTATGCTACAAATCTTAATGCATTCCAGTTTCTCGTCCGGCACCAATTGCCCTCCCCCGTGTATAACGTCCGGCCCTCTCGTTCCCCCCCCCCGTGTATAACCTCCGGCCCTCTCGTTCCCCCCCCGTGTATAACCTCCGGCCCTCTCGTTCCCCCCCCCGTGTATAACCTCCGGCCCTCTCGTTCCCCCCCCGTGTATAACCTCCGGCCCTCTCGTTCCCCCCCCCGTGTATAACCTCCGGCCCTCTCGTTGCCCCCCCCGTGTATAACCTCCGGCCCTCTCGTTCCCCCCCCCCGTGTATAACCTCCGGCCCTCTCGTTCCCCCCCGTGTATAACCTCCGGCCCTCTCGTTCCCCCCCGTGTATAACCTCCGGCCCTCTCGCCCACCCTGGGGCACAACGTCCGGCCCCAATGCCCCCCCCCCCGGAGTATAATGTCCAGCCCTCTCGCCCCCCCCTGGTGTATAACGACAGATAACTTGTATATGTCCCTGGATCCCCCCGGTAGCAGAGTATGGGGGGCATCCTCTTACCTCTCTTGAGCACCTTGGTGGCGGCCGGCTCCGGGGTTTCGGGGGATGTCGTGTCAGCTCCATCATCCACCATCTGGATCTACAGAGAGAGAAGAGTCGTGTCAGAAGGAAGCGGGAGCCCGGCCTCGTGCGCAGGAGAAGCCCAGCATCACGGCTCACAGACCAGGCTAGATGGGTGGGGTGGGACTTGCAGTTCCCCAGCAGCTATAATAGGTTATGGACTCTTATGTCCACATCAAAGCTGAGCTCCCATCTGATCTTACACCAGCAGATAGCCGCTCAGTAAAAGACAGAGTTCCAGGCTCTCCGGTCAGAATGGGCTCACTGAGGGCTTCTTAGTTAACTCATTCTCGGGTCAGCAATTGATGACGCCACACTTAGGAGGGCGAAGGCAATCGGGGCCAAGTATTTCATGAAGTTCAATAATAAGAATGGATTTTAGCCCACAATGCACCGCTCTGTCCTCCACTAATGCAGAGATGTAGCAGAGCCGAGCGCAGAGCTCTCCTGCGCGCACAGAACAAACATCGGAATAATGGTGAGGTCAGGACGGCCGGACCTGCCCCGATCACACAATGCCGCCCAGCCTCCGCTGTGTACACAGCACTAAGGAGAGGCGGCGGCAGCGAGCGGAGCGTCAGCTCTGCTGCCAACAGCCACTGCACCGAGACATCTGCCATCCCAGCTGTGTAACCGCTTACATGCCGTGGACATCCCAGAGCCGGCCACAAGAGGGAGTGAGCCAGCGCCGCTTCCCAAACAGCGGCTGCATTTGGTCCTGTAAAGGGTTAACGCGCTCGCTGACTATCCCGGGGCGAGTGGCGGCGTCACCCGGCCTCCAGCGCAGAGGAGAAGCTCAACACACAGACGTCATCTCTACCCCGACCCCACGGCTGACGGGTGTCCAGCAGGTCATCTGTTACAGTGTATCAGGGCAGACAAAGTGCATTCAGCCTCAGGCTATGTTCACACACGTTGTACTTTGCAGCAGATTTTTAAGGACATTTTCAGCTGCATCTGAAGGAACCAGCAGAGTCTATGAGAAACCAGAATGCTCTGTTCACACGCTGCTTTTTGTTGGCTGAGTATTTTCTGCCCTACTTGTGAATTTGGATAATAGAGCGTGTCACTTCTTTCTTCTTTTTCCCCCAAAGGAAGTAAAAACGCTGCAAAAAAAAAAAGCTGCAAAAAACGTTGCAAAACACCACACCTGCATTTTTTGCTTCGTTTTTGGATGGCAAAATAGAATGGGAGTCTTTTTTTTTTTTTTCACAGAACTTTATGTGCGTGCCTAAATAGAGACAGAAGGACACTGACAAAACACAGGAAAACCTGCATTTTTGACGCAGCTGTTTTCCTGCCAGAGAAAAGTTGTCAGCAGATTTGCAGCAGAAAAAAAAACACAACGTGTGTGAACATAGCCTTAGAGAGTCTCCATCACTGACAGCGAGCAGAGACCCTGACACTTCTGGGGTGGCACAGGAGGCGTATGCACAGGAGGAGTACAGGGCTCGCAGGGGAGGCCCCCTGAGTGAATGTCTGTACACCAGGGGGCGCTCTCTGCACAGACGTACTCGGGCACTCCCCCTGGTGGTGGCGGCCTGACCTGGGATCGGGGTCTCCTCACCTGTGACTGGCGCACGAATATGCCGTGGTTCTCCTCGCAGGTGAAGTACTTCCTGCCCTGCACCGTGCCGTCGTTCTTCCCCTTGGCGTCGTCCAGGATGACTCCGACCCATTTCCCAGTGGCAAACAGTGTGGCCCCCACAAAGGCGACGGTGCCGCGGTGCCCCTTCCCGATCACCTCCACTCGAGAGCCCACCTTCAGGGGCTTACCGGTGGCTTCCACGCTCATCCTGGCCACAGAGCTCGGGGTCTGGAGGGGGAAGAAAACTCAAAGTTAGAGAACTGCCTGCAGGGGGCGGTCAAGTCACACAGGAGCACACAGCTCATTATACACCTCCAGAGCTGCACTCACACAGCTCCTGAGTGATCCCACCAGGGGCTGATACCTCCAGAGCTGCACTCACACAGGGAGTGATCCCGCGGAGGATAACCCCATCATCCACCGTGGGGACCGTGTCACTGATGTCACGCCTCACTTGTCGTGACGTCAGTGGGGGGTCACATGATGCCTGTAAGCAGCCAAGGATAGCGCCACTCACAGGCAAGAAGGACACAGCAAGGTATTTACAAAACATCTGATAATCACTGGGTAAATAACATTGGGGGGTCTCTTAAAAAATAGTGGACAACTTCTTTAAGGACAGATGAGGGGTGCGAGAGTGTTAGCAGGGAGGCCACAGAGGAGGATGTTGCAGTAGTCCAGGCGGGAGATGATGAGGGCATGCACAAGCAGTTTAGTAGATTAAGGAAAGGACGGATCCTGGAAATATTTTTGAGCTGGAGGCGACAGGAGGTGGCGAGAGCTTAGATGTGGGGTGTGAAGGACAGGGCAGAGTCAAGGGTTACTCCGAGACAGCGGATTGTCGGTACAGCGGAAAGAGTGATGTCATTTATTGTGATAGAAAGATCAGGTGGGGAAGATATGCGAGATGGGGGAAAGATGGTGAGTTCAGTTTTGTCCACATTAAGCTTGAGGTAGCGGGAGGAGAAGAAGGAGGATATGGCTGCTAGACATGCTGGGATTCTTGACAGCAGAGAGGTGACGTCTGGGCCAGAGAGGTAGATCTGGGTGTCATCAGCGTACAGATGGTACTGGAAGCCATGGGACTTTATGAGCTGGCCCAGGCCGAGGGTATAGATGGAGAAGAGTAGGGGTCCTAGGATAGAGCCTTGAGGGACTCCAACAGAGAGGGGGCGGGGTGAGGAGGTAGTGTGGGAGTGAGAGACCCTAAATGTGCGGTTAGAAAGGTATGAGGAGATCCAGGATAGGGAGAGGTCTGTGACGCCAAAGGAAGAGAGGATCTGCAGTAGGAGGCAGTGGTCAACTGTATCGAGAGGCCGAGGACAGGTCGAGAACGAGAGGCCGAGGACAGGTCGAGAACGAGAGGCCGAGGACAGGTCGAGAACGAGAGGCCGAGGACAGGTCGAGAACGAGAGGCCGAGGACAGGTCGAGAACGAGAGGCCGAGGACAGGTCGAGAACGAGAGGCCGAGGACAGGTCGAGAACGAGAGGCCGAGGACAGGTCGAGAACGAGAGGCCGAGGACAGGTCGAGAACGAGAGGCCGAGGACAGGTCGAGAACGAGAGGCCGAGGACAGGTCGAGAACGAGAGGCCGAGGACAGGTCGAGAACGAGAGGCCGAGGACAGGTCGAGAACGAGAGGCCGAGGACAGGTCGAGAACGAGAGGCCGAGGACAGGTCGAGAACGAGAGGCCGAGGACAGGTCGAGAACGAGAGGCCGAGGACAGGTCGAGAACGAGAGGCCGAGGACAGGTCGAGAACGAGAGGCCGAGGACAGGTCGAGAACAAGAGGCCGAGGACAGGTCGAGAACAAGAGGCCGAGGACAGGTCGAGAACAAGAGGCCGAGGACAGGTCGAGAACAAGAGGCCGAGGACAGGTCGAGAACAAGAGGCCGAGGACAGGTCGAGAACAAGAGGCCGAGGACAGGTCGAGAACAAGAGGCCGAGGACAGGTCGAGAACAAGAGGCCGAGGACAGGTCGAGAACAAGAGGCCGAGGACAGGTCGAGAACAAGAGGCCGAGGACAGGTCGAGAACAAGAGGCCGAGGACAGGTCGAGAACAAGAGGCCGAGGACAGGTCGAGAACAAGAGGCCGAGGACAGGTCGAGAACAAGAGGCCGAGGACAGGTCGAGAACAAGAGGCCGAGGACAGGTCGAGAACAAGAGGCCGAGGACAGGTCGAGAACAAGAGGCC